>NW_022631104.1:4384353-4594212 GCF_010015895.1 Lontra canadensis
TTTTTTTTTTTTTTTTTTTTTTTTTTTTTTTGCCTTTTTGGCTACCGCGTCCCTACCTCCCTGGGAGGCGGTCACTGTGTGGGTTACATTATCCTGAAACTGGCAGCCTCCCAGCCCTACGCTTCTTGGCTGGCTGGCCGCAGAGCCAGTTAGCATCATTCCTTCAGACACGAGTTTATGTCCTACAAGGGAGGGCTCTGAAATGCACATAGGAGGCTTTGGAAGGGCAACCCATCAGTCTCTCTCTATCATCATATATCCACAGGAGTCTGTTTCCCAGGTTGGGGGTTTAGAAAAAGGCGGGAAGAGTAAGGAAAGATACAACATGCTATGCAAGAATGGTCCAGAATGGGAACCTGGGCCCTCAGGAAGCCGGGGCGGGGGGTGCCACACAGAAAGCTTTAAGGCATTAAATCGAACTTTGCTCTACGTAAGCCTCTCTTCCAGATCAGAGGTTCTTAAACTCCCACCCCACGGGCTGAATCTGGCGGGGGACGTGTTTTCTGTATAGCTTCTGCATAAATTATCAATATTGAAAAAGGCAGTGTAATGTCACACAAAATCTGGACTCCCAGCTGCTCCTGGAAAACCTAAAGCGTTGAAGATTCTCATTCGCACCCGGAGCCGCTGGTTCAGTGTTGCTGCCTTGGATGCAGCAGGGGCTCAACTCCTGGCAAGTCTCCACGCCTCCCTAATGTCCCTTTCCACCCCTCCCAGGTGTGGATCCCACACTCACTCTGGGTCACCTCCCACCAGGTCAACCCGATCCCTTGCTCTAACTCATTAGCAACCATTATTATGTGACTCAAGGGCTGTGATTTTCATGCATTTCTGCAAAGTGTAAGGATCCTTAATGTGACCGAGTATTTCCAGTGCTTTCCCGAAGGCTGCGTCAGTCTATAAGCTGCCAGCAACACATGAGGGTCCCTGTTTGCCCATGTCCCTGGCGGGGGGTGGGGGTGGGGCCCAGCTTCCTGCCCCCTTCATCACCTGCATCCCTCATCATCTACCTGGCCCCTGGAGGCTTTTTTTTGCTCTTCCTGAGCCAAGTGCAAACAAGAATGAATAGGACACCACCCTCGTCGAGGATCCCTTGCTTTGTGCAGGATGGGCTGGGGGCTGGAAGTTTGGGGTCCAACCAGCGAGGCAGGAAGAGGGTTGAGAAGAGCCTGCGGGGTAGAGAGACCAAGGCGGAGAAGGACGGGACTTGGTGGGACCTCACTGCCCGCCTGCTGGCTCCTGCCTCCGACTTCAGGCAACGTCTGCTCCTAAGAGGAAGTAAGGATGGTTCCAGAAGCCGGGGGCGTGGGGGACTCCCTGGTTTCCCACCTTGTTCTCAGTGGCGTGCTTCTCCTTTTCCACTTTCGTTAGGGTCAGCTCAAGGTCGTCGATATCCCTTTTGAGAGACGAGCATTTATCCTCCAGGTTCCTCTTCTTTGCCACAAGGTCGGAGTTCACCTCCTCTTCCTCCTCCAGCCTCTCGTTCAGCTCCTTGACTTTGGCTTCCAGTTGGATCTTGCTTTTGATGAGCCCCTCACAGCGCTCCTCCGCATCAATCAGGTTTTCTGTTTCCTGGAAGAACCAGAGGGGTGTGTTTCGGTCAGACTCTCAGCAAACCCTACTCCGGACGTGCTCTGCCCTCCAGAAGCCCACTATCTCTACCTGAGGTGAGGAATGGGTCACACGAACACACACTCATATGCACACACACACAGGCATGTGCACATACACTCATGTACACACGCCCACACACTTGTGCACACATGTGTACAGGTACAGACTCGTGCAAACACACGTGCACATTCACGTGTGCACACACATGCACACACGTGTGCACACACACGCACACACACACACACACACCACTTGTATATTATCCGTATACCTTTTTTTAACCACCAAGGACATCCACTTAATAGAAATTCACCTGAAATAATTCCAAACAACGGAGTCCATACAGTTCACGAAGCTTTTGCCCATTTGCCCAAATTCGGCCAGCCTGCCGTTTCACTTCCTCTCACCACCCGTCGAAAAATGACTCCTCTACCCAATGTTACCACAAGCTAACTTCAAAACATTACCACCTTTTAACTTCCAATGGAAAACGTGGTGTCTGTCCTGGGAGTCCTGCCTCCTTGAGCCACAGAACAGAAAGTTCAAAATAGGAAGAAAGGGATTAAGCTCGTAGATGTCCCAGAAGGCTCTGTAATGAGTCTCTCGGACAGGCGAAGATGAGGGGATTCTACTCTTTTATTTTCTTAAGATTTATTTATTTGACAGAGAGACAGGCAGAGAGGCAGGCAGAGATAGAGAGAGAGGGAAGCAGGCTCCCCACTGAGCAGAGAGCCCGATGCAGGGCTCAATCCCAGGACCCTGGGACCATGACCTGAGCCGAAGGCAGAGGCTTAACCCACTGAGCCACCCAGGCGCCCCGAGCTGATTCTACTCTTAAACCCAATCAGGCTACATCTTCTTGTACGAGAGTGTTGTAAAAACTGGACCCCCACTTCGAGATTATGGATAAGAATAAGCATCAGTGTTAACTGAATACGTACTACGTGCTCAGCATTTCACCCGCATGGGCCCATCTGATTCTCTCGACAACCTCACGACGTGTGTGCTGTTACTGGGCCCATTTTACAGATGAGAAAATGGAGGCGCAGAAAGGCTAAGTAACTTGCCCGAGGCCACACAGCTATCAAGTGGAGGGTCTGGGATAGAAACCCAGCTATCCCCTTGCCCACTCGCCTTGGGAAAGTGCTCCAAGTGACCGCACTGTACTGACCGGGTAAGTGAAAAGGAGAGGAGAAAATGCTTTGTATGCATGGCATTTGGGAGTTTATTAAAAAAAGGCAAATGATAAACACCTTAATTTGTGAATTGATACAATGATGCTGCCAGAGTGTGACATGCTGGAAGCAGCTGCCTTTCCCCTATTTCCTTGATTAAAAACTGCAAAGCATTTTTAGTATAATCATATTACCGATATTACCGAAACTTATATACGTATGTATAAAATGGTCCCTCCTTTGAATTGTTTTAGTGATTTACTTTAATGCTTATTTACATGATTTTTTTTTTTTTAAGACCTGGGGCATGCCTGACAGGTTTTAATCATGAGGACAGACCCAGTCCCCTCATACCCACAACAAAATAGGTCTCACTCCGCTGTGGAATTCAGAAGTGAGGGTGCAAAGAAATTCGCTTTGCAGATATGCTCCCAAGAACCTCCGCGACGGCGAAGCCGGGCCCTCGCCCTCCTGCAATGCTCCGTACGCCCACGAGGTGGCACCACTGGCCCTTACATCCACGCACCTGGTGGGGCCTCCGTGTTGCTCCTGGTTTCTATTCTCACCGGGCAGGTACTTACAGACTGGACCTGCAGCTGGAGGTCATTTTTTTCCTGCAGCAGGGACACCATCTTCTCCTCCAGCTCCTTCCGGCGAGCCTCCGATCTGGCCAGCTCCTCCTTGGCCCTCTCGAAGTCTTCCTTCATGGTGGCCATCTCTCGCTCGGCCTCCGCGCTCTTGAGGAGCGGCTTGATCTTGAAGAACAGGTTCATCCAGGGCCAGTGCTTGACGTTCACGAAGGCGCGGATGTTGTACTGGATGCAGAAGATGGAGTCCCTGCACGCCCCATCGGACCGCGTTAATGAACCCCAGCAAGGACTCCTGTCCGCCCCTCCCGCCCTGGGGCCCAGGCCCTTCGCCCTTCCCCGCTGCAGGGGCAGCCGAGCTCTGCGGCTCCGTGGGCCCTGGGGCTCGCTCTGCAGATGAGGGACAGAGGCAGCGGCATGCACAGAAGTGGAGGTGACAGAGGGCACGGGACCATTTGTGGACCCCGCCCCCCATCAGACTCCACCCCCACCACCGTACTGGAACGCAGTGCCTAAGATCCCGATCACCAATGCTGGGAGCATCTTCCTCCCTACTGGCCTGAGTCTGTCTCCCGCATTTTATTTACGTATTTGACACAGAGGGAGAGCGACAGAGCACGAGCAGGCTCAGTGGCAGGGGGAGAGGCAGACTCCCCCTGAGCAGAAATCCTACACGGGACTGGATCCCAGGACCCTGGGATCACGACCAGAGCTGAAGGCAGATGCCAACAGACTGAGCCCCCCAGGCGCCCGTCTCCCACATTTGAACGGCTGACTCTCCCCGTTTTGAAGGACCCCCTTGCCTTTGATTTCATGATTCCTGTCTCATGGTGTGCTCTGCCGCGTGGGCTCCCTCTTCCTGCTTACCTGGGCGGGTATGCCCGGGACCGTCTCCCCAACACTTGCTCTCCCAGAATTCGCCGTTTTTCCTGATTTTGACCACCGCCAATGTCCTAGAGACAACTGCCTTATCTCCCGCTCTGTATTCTCCAGAGCTCACGTGTGCCTCAAAACTTGCTTCCCTTTCCCATAAACCGACTCCTGCCCAGGGCCCTTCTCCTCCCTGTTTCTGTGCTGGCTTCCATTCATCTCACCCAGCTAGATGCCCACAAGCTGTTCTCGACTAATGCATGATGGTGGCCCATGTGGCAATGCCAATGTCAGAGCCATATAGGCATCGGGGAATTGGGGCGAAGGGGCCTCCCCCACAATTCCCCTCTCCCTGAAATTCCCGCATGTTACCAGCCATGAGGGTTGCTGGTGAATTACTGAAGGAGTAAGACTCTTCAGTGTCCCTGGACTCCTATGTCCTAGTTCAGGCCCTTGTCATCTACAAACCTGGTCCTCTCACTGCTCCCCATAGGCACCTGCCATGGCTTCCCAGCGGACGCCTGGCTCTGGCCTCATGAACGAGGAAGAAGGGAACTTGTGTTGGGTACCTCCCCTGAGTTCTTGGAGGGCAGGGTTCCTCTCTGTATGCTCAGCACCATGCAGGGTCCCCAAGCACGGATAGGCTGCTCAGCAGGTGCTGGGGTAAATGAATGAGCAAGGACATCGATGCCCCAAGACTAAAACCGGGAAGCAACTAGCAGCTGTGAAGTAGGGAGGGCAGGATAAGGAGGGGCGAGGGTCCACCTCACCTCCTCTCCACCATCTTCTTGAACTCCACCCGCATCAGGTATCCCCGGCACACGGCCTGTGTGCGTGTCATCAGGGTCACAAGCTTCTCATCCCTCATCTCCTCCAGGAGTCCGAGAAGCCCAGCTTTGAAAAACACCTGCGTCAGAGGAGAGACAAGCCCGGCCGTGTTCCAGCTGCTGTGCAACCCGGGGTCCTCCTGGGAGCCGGTTTCTGCCCAGCCCAGCCCTCAGCCTTCAGAGCTGTGGCCTGGGACGGGCCGTCCACTGGGCCCCACAGTGGCCTTTCCTGAGCTCATTCCATAGGACGTTCCTGGCCCCTCCAACCCCCATGGCCCAGTTCAGACAGAGCTCCCACACAAGAGGCAAGGATGAGCCCAGAAAGTACCCTCCGAGCTCCACTGCGCCCAGATTGGGAGAAACTCGCAGACAGTTCCTCAGGGCCACCTACCCATGGCCCACTCCAGCTGACATTCCGAGTAAGCAAGGCCCCCTTCAGGGGGCTGTGAGCCCCAGTCTGACCCTTTCCAGGAGGGAGAGTTCTGCGGTCAGGCCAGGATTTGAAGCTGGCCTCTGTCCCTCACTGTCCTTGTGACCTTGAGCACGTTTCTTGCCCTCTGGGAGCCTTTATTTCCCTTGCCCTCCCTGTAACCCCATGAGGTCAGGACTAGCCTTATGTCCCTCAGGTTATGGGGAGGACTGAATGCCAGGTGCACAGAGGGCGAGTCACAGGGCCAGATCTCCGTGTGCTCAATAAATGGTGGGCATTTCTGTCTGTTACTATCATTCCCTCCAAGTTCTCACTGTTCTGGAATCCTTGCTGTGTTCTTTCTCCTTGGCTTTCTCATCCCACGTAAAAGAGCCTTTGCTCTGCTCTCTTAGGACCCTAGAAATTTCTATTGCTTTCTTCCAATGCTGCGATGGGGGTGGGGTCTGGCTTCCAATTAAACCTCTAGACACTTAAAAACCAACACGGGGACAGGATTCTTGGTCCCCAGACTCAGGCTCCTTCTGCGTGGGCTCCTGCGCAATGGGGCGGTCAGCTTGGCTGTACGGGGAGAGCGGTCCTTTCCTCCCACCAGCTGACAAGCAGCCCGGGGGCCATGGGTGATGCAGGGTGGAGGGGGCAGGTGTCCCAGCTCCGCATGTTCTCACCTTGGTGTGCCCAAACCGATACTGTTCCCGGTCCACATTGATGGAGCTCAGAAGCTTCTCAGAAGCATTTTTGCTGTCAATAAATTGTCCTTCGGGGATGGCGCTGGCATTAAGGATCCGGTATCTGCGGGGCAGTGGGGGGTGGGGAGCGTGGTTGGTCAGCCACCTGCTAGCAGCTGGGTGCTGCGGAGTTGGGGGGAAGGGCGTCTCGGGGGAGAAGGGGGTCTGGCCCACAGAGCTGGGAGGGTGATCCCTCCGTGTAATTTCCTGAGGGCTGTACCCTGCTCTTTTCTGCTCCGGGGCCTCACCCCTGCCAGGGCCCAACTCATTCTGGGATGACCCATGTCCAGAAAGACCATGTCCTCCACTGAGGACACGTGGACTCTGGAGCGCCACCCAGGGTTTTAGGGGCAAGAGTCTGCTATCCGTTGGCCGAGCACATAGGAAGCTGAGAAAACACCTTACCCTCCCTCCAATCTGGCTTCGGAAGCCGGGTCAGGCCTAACATCTACTTGGGCCCCTCTGCATTGGCTTGCCAGTGCTAGCTTAGAAGGTGGTTTCCGTCGAGGGACGACATTTTCTGAATGGATTCAATCCCCGAGAAAGGCCCCATAGCTAAGACAAGGCCTGCCCTATACCTAAGACCAGGCCTTCTAGAATCTTCTCCTGCTCCAGCATTAGGAGGACATGGACTATCGTACAGCTAGTCTGGGAGGAGGGGTACACAGTTGGAGTTTTGTTTTCAGAGGAAGCAGTTATCTGCATAAAAGAACCTTGAAATCATCTGTGACACAGACCTGTGGTCCCCCTACTCCTGGAAGGTCCTCGCCTCTCCTCTACTCCAGACAAGGCCTGGAGTTGTGGGCCCAGATAGCAGTTGGGAGGAGAGAGCTGGTCTGGAGCAGTGGGACTCAACTGGGGACAACTGAACCCCCCCACGTGCACTTCTCCCCCCCTGCCGGGGGGATATCTGACAATGTCTGGTGACATTTTTTTTAAAGATTTTATTTATTTATTTGACAGAGAGAGATCACAAGTAGGCAGAGAAGCAGGCAGAGAGAGAGAGAGAGAGGCAAGCAGGCTTCCTGCCTAGCAGAGAGCCCGATGTGGGGCTCGAGCCCAGGACCCTGGGATCATGACCTGAGCCAAAGGCAGAGGCTTTAACCCACTGAGCCACCCAGGTGCCCCTGTCTGGTGACATTTTTTATTGTCCCAGTGGATGGGGTGTGGTTAGCTCCTGACACCGTAGGTAGAGACTGGGGATCTTGCTAAAATCCTACAACACACACTACAACCCCCATAAGAAAGGATTATCTAGTCTAGAAGGTGAGAAGCTCTGCTTTGAAGGCCCAGTTGAGGTGGAAGGTTGGGGCTGATGCTGGGACCAGTTTGGGCTGGCCTGGCCCTCACTTTGGGCATAGGTCATCCCCCCCGCTCCCAGCTAAAAAGAACGCCCACGGAAACCCTGGGAAGCTGTGAACTCAGCAACCACTCAGCCCAAGGAGCCCTCAGAAGGAAAGAGATATGGGGACGCCTGAGTGGCTCAGTGGATTAAGCATCTGCCTTCAGCTCAGGTCATCATCTTGGGGTCCCAGGATCGAGCCCCGTGTGGGGCTCCCTGCTCAGCGGGAGAGTCGGCTTCTCCCTCTCCCTCTGCTACTCCCTCTTCTCATGCTCTCTTTCTCTCTCAAATAAATAAATAAGATCTTAAAAAAGAGAGAGAGAGAGAGATGCAAAGCCAGGTGACCTACCGCTGTTTGAAGTCTGCATAGAGGATCCGGCTGGGGAATCCTTTCCTGCAAATCCGGATGCCCTCGAGGACCCCATTGCAGCGTAGCTGGTGCATGACCAAGTAGTGGTCCATCACGCCTGGGGAGAGAAGTGGTTGTCCGTCACGCCCCGGGGTATGTCAGGGGCTTTTTCCTTGTCTTTGACAGTCTGGCCACCATGAGACATGCCAACACACCCAGACTTGAGCGGAAAGTGTTAACACCAACTCTAAGAATGATGGGATGGACATAGTCTCACAGTAGGAGATAATCCCAGCCCCTGAGGACACGCGAGTATCCCATTCCTATGGGCCAAAAACCAAAATATGGATCTTCACCCTGTTGATGACCCTCGAGTCCAGCTAGGCTAGAATGAGTATGGGTTGCCCTCTGGACTTCCCATTAGATAACATGCTGTGCCCTTCTCTACTCAAGGTCAAGGCTGTAGCGTCTGCAGGCTGTGCCTGTAGTGGGAGCAGAGAAACAGAGCAAAGGACAGCTGTGCTTCAGAGGATGCAAAGGGTTGAACGCGGGGGGGTCCTCTGCTGACCGCTGAGCATGAGGTCTGGGAAGGAAGAGGGGACACCAACATTGGGAGGAAGAAGGGGACCCAGAGAAACAAGCCCTTATCAGGAACACTCTTGGGTCACGCACAAACGAGGACTGAGAAAATCCTGTACTGGGGCTGTGTGCATGGTTAGGAGCCTTCTTATGGCTGCATAATGGCTTTCCTTGTGCATTCCCTAGGTTGCTGGGGAGAGGGAGGCTGAAGCTGTCTCTGACGAGCCTTCTGGAAGCTTCTAGAAGGCTCACAAGTTTCCCCCGTGGCTGGGAGGAGAGATGACTACTCACGCTATTTTCAAGGCTCTGCTGCTGGACTGTGCTGTTAGGTACAGTACTTTCTGGCCACATGTGGTTATTAAAATTTAAATTCATTAAGATGAAAAGTTCATATTCTTAACTGCACCAGGTGTGCCATGTAGCCAGTGGCTGCTGTACTGGACGGCACGGACGTGGAACATTTCCATCATTCCTGAAGGTTCTACGGGCCCGTGATTCAGTCTCAAGGGAGGAGTAGTTAAGACAGGGGAGAGATGTCAGACATGCAGAGGATGTCTCCTGAGAGCAAACCTGATGGATCACCAAGTCCAGCTTGGATTTCTCGGATGAGAATTTTGAGGGGGTTCCGATGCCAGCTGTGGTATTTGCTAGTTGTGTGCCCCCATTTCCTGGAGAGGTGAGGGCCCTGCCCGGTAGTCTCAGGGCTCAGACTGGGCTCCCTCCTTCCCCAGGGCCCCTGCTGTCGCTGCAGGCTCAGAACTGGGTTGACTTCTCTCAGGGTGTCCCTCCAACCCAGGCGGAGACAGTGTCTGGAAGGTCCATCAAGAACGGCCTTCTCTGCCCTCTGAATCACTTGCAAAACTTCTAAAGAGCCCCCCGAGCTACTGCCTTGCCTTCCCTTTCTCAAGTTATCCCTCATTCAGCACCTCCAACAAACTCCTTCCTCCTGCCAGCTCAGTTTCTTGGGCAGTTGTGTGAATTGTGTGTCTTCAAATGAAAAAAATTGCAAATATTGCAAATGCAAAAATTGCATTTTATGATGTTTGGCACCTTGGGGACTTGCAGACCCTGAGAGACTGCCCCTGACCCCGGCCACCAAGAGCCAGTTCCTAGGATGTCAGACTGGTCCCCCGGGAGCACACATCTCACTTCCAACAAGCTAAGACCCAAAGCCACGGTCCCTCAACCATTGCCTCATTGGGCTGCCAGGCTCAGGCCAGGCACCAGACAACCATGGCAGCCCCCACAGCCTGGGGCCCACTGAGATGATCCAAAGTAGCCCCTCCTGACCTCCTCAGCCTGCTGGTCCATTCCTTCCCACGTTGTCCCCTTGCTCCCCTTGTGCGAGCAGCCACCATCCACCATTGCCCAGAGCTTGCCCGAGGTTTGGTCCAGCCCCAGCTCCGGACGCCCTGGGGCAGGCACTTCAATCTCCTCCGCCTCTACACTCTATTCTAGAAAAGGAAGAAGCCCCACTAGGTCCTTTCCAAAGCCTCGCCCACGCTCCTATACTACGGTCAATCTATTCTCGGAAATGAGAAAGAAAACAGAGCGGGGCCAGGACGGAGGAGAAGCAAAATGGAGAGGAAGGGATGGTGATGTCGTCACAATTCTCCTTCCAAGAGAAAAAGGCAGGCGGTGCATTGCCCAAACCCCTGGGGGCCCCTAGAGGCACAGGTTTCCCCAGCGAGGGGCCATCCATCCCTGTCATCTGACACCTGCAGGGAAGTGCTTCATGGACCCCACCTTTGATTTGTGCTGACATGGGCTCAAAAACAGTAATGGAAATCCGCTTTTGTGACAAGACAGCTGCACACAAGCCAACAATTTCATCTGATGAAACAGCTCCGTTCCAACCCTGGAGGAGAAGTGGGCTGTGCTGGGTGCACTGGGAGGGCTGCAGCCTGCAGAGGCAATGTGGGTCCTAACAGCGCGTTTTCTGCTGGCTTTTGCCTTTGACCTGGACTTCCACGGAAGAGTAGCCGTGGTCATTTGGAGACTTAAAATGCCTGGTTTTCCGTAATAATAATAATAATAATAATAACTATAATAAGTATTAATAATGTACTTATACTGTAACAATATAAGCAGTTAATTATCAATGTAGTAATAAATTAATATTTGCTATTAATAAATAATATAAATAAAAATAAATAAGACAAATAATTAAAATAAAATACTATAATAAAAATAAATATAAATATAATAAAATAAATATGAATAAAAATGAAATGAAATATAAATTAATTTTTATTTAATTAACAAATAAACTCGTTTCCCACGATGTCATCATTTCTCATATGCATTATCATACATAACATTATTATCATAATTCTTCCTCTTGTAATTATACTAATAACAACTGTTGGGATTATCACTGACAGCCAGACACACTGAGTGTTCACCGGGCACGTGGCCCGGCTCGAAGTGCTTGACACGCACTCATTCAAGCAATCCTCACGACAACCCCGTCAGGCAGGTTGAGTGAATTAATATTTACAGAATTTACACACACTCATTAAATAAATAAATGAATAGCTAAGTAAGTGAATGCATGCACGAAATGTCACTTTAATCCTCGTCTTATAGCCCAGAAAGCTAAAGTATGCAGCTAAGGGCCCCGTGGGCAGTAACAGGTGGAGAGTAATTGCATACTGTCTACGCTCGGGAAACAGGTGTTTTAACTGCGGACTACTCACATGCAGTGGTGTTCTTTGGGGGAAAGGAGTCACAGAGCTCTTGGAAAACCCCAGGAAAGTCACAGATCTGATATGCCTCTCTACGTACTTGACTATGAGGGATACGGACTTCAGAGTAGGGGTGCCGGATAAAACACAGGACGCCAAGGTGAACTTGAATTTCAGATACGGGAAATCATTGTTTAGTGTTAAGTGTATCCCAGACACTGCATGGGTCATACCTATGCGAAGACATGTTTCATTGTTTATCTGAAATTCGAACTTAACGGAGCATCTGTATTCGTATTTGCTAAATCTGGCCGTGTCACCTCACAAATGACACTGAGAGGAGGTAAACCCCACAACCCTCAGCTCAGGGAAACCCGCATGAACGCACGCAGAAGTTTGCACATGTTTTGGGGAGCCCTGTTCTGATGGATTCTCACTCACCGGGAGTCTTGGTCTCATTGGGAATCAGGCATCGCACAAAGTGAGGGTGAGTGCTCCTTAAATTGGTCATCAGTTTGTTCAGATTTTCCTGGGACGCAAATCAGAACGAGCACATTAACGTCAGCAAACGCCGTTTCATGGAGCACAAGAACAACCAAATGCAGAAGTTGCCAAAACACAAACCCTGAACACCGCTGACACGGTCTGGAAAGAGGAGCCTTTCTTCTTCCCACCCTTCTTGCTTCCCCCGGAGTCACCTGGAGACAGACACGGAGGGTGGTTCAGATTCAACCCTGAGCCCTCCCCCTGCTCCCCAGGGTTACGGAGATATTATTGACATAGAAATAACATTGCATATCTTTCATGTTTGATACATGTCTATATTTTGAAATAGTCACGTTGTTACCCATACCTGGTTAGGATTACTTTCCTTGTGATGAGAACTTTTAAGATCTACTCTCTTGGCAACTTTTAAATACGCAATTGCCGTACATTACATCCCAGAACCTATTTATCTTATAACTGGAAGTTGGTATCTTTTGACACTTTCATCCAATTCCCCCACCCCTCACCCCTTGCTTCTGGCAACCATAAAGTCCGATCTCTGTTTCCATGAGAGATAGGGTTTTTTTAGATTCCGCATATAAGTGAGATGGTACAGGATTTGTCTTTCTCCGTCTGGCTCATTTCCCTTAGCATTAGGTTCTCAAGGTCTATCCATGTTGTCACAAACCCAAGATTTTCTCTCTCTCTCTCTTTAATGGCTGAAAAGTACACCGTGTTTTCTTTATCGATTCATCTGTTGATGGACACTTAGGTTGTTTTCATGTCTTGGCTATTGTAAATAATGCTCCAATGAACATGGGGGTGTAGATAATCTCTTAAGGATGGTGATTTTGCTTCCTTCAGATATGGATTGCTAGATCATATGGTAATTTAAATTTTAATTTTTTGAGGATCCTCCATACTGTTTTCCACAGTTGGCTGCACCAACTTACATTCCCACCAATAGTGCACTAGGATTCTTTTTTTTTTAGTGCTGGCCACGTCCTTCAAACCCCGAAATGGGACTTTTAGTTTTCTTTTGATGTCACAGAACTGAAGAGTTTTTGTTCTGTTTTATTTTTTAAGATTTATTTATTTATTTGAGAGAGAGATCTGGGGAAGGGACAGAGGGAGAAGAAGAGAGAGAATCCCAAGGAGACTCTGCACTGAGCACAAAATCTGACATGGGACTCGATCCCAGGACCCCAAGGTCATGACCTGCACACAAACCCACTGACGCTTAACCCACTGCTCCACCCAGGACGCCCCTTCTAGTTTGTTTTTAAAATAATCTAATTATAGGACGAATGAGTACGTTGTCTATATTTTCACACTGAGAACATTAATTTTTTAAATTGATGCATTTAAGACAGTCCATCATCTTAAAACTGTTCTTTGGTGATTATTTTTAAAAATACAATGTGAATAAACTTAGCAAGTGATACTGGCTTGTGCAACCATTTTGGAAAACAGTCTGGAAGTCCCTGGAGAAACTGGATACAGAGTTACCATAAGACTCAGTGGTTTAGGGCCTGTGGATATATACAAGAGAATTGACCTATGGATATATACAAGAGAATTGACACTATAAGCCAGCACAGAAACTTGTATACAAATGTTCATAGCAGCACGGATCATCAGTAGCCAGATATCCATCAACTCCCCAGTGGAAAGACAAAATGTGTGTTTTCCACGCCCAGGAATATTACACATCTATAAAAGAAGTGTGTCCCAACACAGACAAATCCTGGGAACATTCTGCAACACAAAAGAAAGCCAGGTGCAAAGTGGTTCCATTTACCTGAAATGACCAGAATAGGCCAGCCAGCCACCCCATGTCAATCTTTAAAAGCTATTTAAAAATGTGATACTGTCTCTTTTGTCCCCTGGGAGTCCAGGGACTTCCTCTTAAGGGAGAGGAAGCATAAGAGAAAGAAAATTGGATAATCAGAGACAGACAAATCCAGCTCCGTCTGACGATCACAGCGGAATACTCGTTCTTCAAGAAGCAGCGCTGGGTCATAAGTAATGATGCAGAGCTTTGCACATAGTGGGGGTGGGGTGGGGAATTTCACCTGTTTCTGCACCAGCGTAGTTGGAAAAAAGGAAGGACAGCAGCTTTAGGGAAGACTTCTGGTACAGCCCGACCACGGTCTCGTTCAGGGGGTCCTTGTTCTTGTCCAGCCAGCCGGCGATGTTGTAGTCCACGGTGCCGGCGTAGTGGACCAGAGAAAAGTGGGCCTCGGCCTTGCCTTTGGCAGGCTTGGGCTTCTGGAAGTTGTTGGACTTCCCCAGGTGCTGGTCATACAACTTGTTCTTGAAGGAGGTGTCTGTGGCCTTGGGGAACATGCACTCCTCTTCTAGGATGGAGAAGATGCCCATGGGCTGAAAGTAGGATGACAGACCATGACTCAGCATTTAATATCTCATCTCAATGACTCCATTGTCTGCAGGAGTCAAATACAACCTTTCTGGTGTTACCACTTGCTTAAGAGCACCGCGGGGCTCGGAGCTAGACATGGAGTAAGCGCTTAATGGATGCTTGTTGAACAAAAGAACATGGAAAGAAACTGTATGCATATAAATGTAGCTCACTTTTAGCAACAGGTTACCACCACCGCGCGAAACTGTATGCATATAAATGTAGCTCACTTTTAGCAACAGGTTACCACCACCAAGCCCTCCAAAAAAGGAAAGTTACATACATAGACATAAAATAATATGAGTGATATTGAAACAATCATGTGCGGATTTCTTAGCAGCCACCTTAGGAAGAGAAACTCATTCCAATATCACCAGTGCTCCAAACGGTATCGGAATTTTTTTTTTTTTTTAGTTTTTTAAAAAGATTTTATTTATTTATTTATTTGAGAGAGAGTGAGAAAGAGCAAGAGCACGAGCAGGGGGAGCGGCAGGCAGAGGGAGAAGCAGACTCCCCGCTGAGCAGGAAGCCCAATGTGGGGCTCGATCCCAGCACCCTGAGATCATGACCTGAGCCGAAGGCAGAGGCTTAACCAATTGAGCCACCCAGGCACCCCCTCCTCGGCTGTTTTTATAGTAACATTATGCCAAGAACTCTACTGCTCTTTTGTCTGTCCTCTTAGGGTCTATGGACAAGTTACAAAGGGTTCCTGTTCACATTCCTGGGAGAACTGAGCCCTTGGATCTTAACCAACCATGTATCTGTTTAGGTGTCTGCATTATGCATGCATTCCAAACACTTGTCTGTGCAAGGGGATTCAGCTCTCCGGAGGCTGCAAGAGTAGTGCAAGGATCACCATTCTACCCGTAGGGTAGAGTGAGAGCAAAGAGATGACAGCCCCAGCCAAGGAGGGGCAGTCCCGGGAGAGCAGACTCTATTCCTCTACCTTCTCAATGAGCTCGATGCAGGCAGCCAGGTCCATCCCGAAGTCGATGAAGGTCCACTCAATGCCCTCCTTCTTGTACTCCTCCTGCTCCAGCACGAACATGTGGTGGTTGAAGAACTGTTGTAGCTTCTCGTTAGTGAAGTTGATGCACAGCTGCTCCAGGCTGTTGAACTGGGTGTTGCAAAGAGCAAGTGTTGGAGTGAATCTGGAAAATCCAGTGGGGACTCCGCAGAGAAGACACAAAGCGGAAGGACCTTAAGAGGCATTTATTCGAGCAACTCACGTCAAAGATCTCAAAGCCGGCAATGTCCAAGACCCCGATGAAGTACTGCCTGGGCTGCTTGGTGTCCAGCTGCTGGTTGATGCGGGTGACCATCCACAGGAACATCTTCTCGTAGACGGCCTTGGCCAGAGCACCCACCGAGTTGGTCACCTTGAAGAAAGATCACCCACTCAACCCTCAAGGTTGAAGCATGAAGCCAATGAGGTCTTCAAGGTCAAAAGCGGTTAGAGATTGGCAGTTTCATATAGTCCAGCATGATATTAAACATCCCTTAAAGCACTTGCCAGCTTAGGACGTTCCCCTCCCTCTGAGAACTATCCCATTTACAAAAATAGTCTTCTAACAGCCATGGTATTAACACGACTCTAGAACTTGGCCACACGTAACTGAACCAGAGGTGGACTACTGATCCAAGTTGGGTTGCACAGAGGGTTTTTCCTGAGAATTTGGAATTGGGATCAAAGACACTGGTCTCAGTCTCCATGGGAGGCTGAACTACAGAGATGTGAACTTGGGAGCTATGGGGTGGCCATGGGCAGGTAAGGTGGAGAGAGCTTGTCTGCCTAGTGAGGACACAGAAGAGAAGGAGAGCAATGACCATCCATGGAGCCCCAGGGAAGGAGCTGCAGAAGGGCTGTCTGGCTCCAGAGTACCCTTCAGTTCCTGGTTCCGGCCCTCCTGGTGCCTAACGGTACTCTTCCATGCGCATTCCTTAAGCTACCCCTGGGACCTAAGAACGAAATTCCCCTTAATGCTGAAGGCAGTTGCATATGGATTTTGGACACCTGCAGCTTAAAGAACTTTGGGATGGTGGTTAAAATAGCAGAATAACTGAGTCAGCTGAACTCAGGGCAACTCCATTACCTGCTGGACGTTCTGCCCTTTGGTGACATACTCGTTGCCGACCTTCACCCTCGGACAACACAGGCCTTTCAGCATTTCTGCAGCGTTGAGACCCATCAGGTACCCAGCTTTGTCAGCAACTGAAGGAAGAGAGCAATGTGGTCACACGAAGACGGCAGCGGCTGATGTGGCCAATCAGACCCTGGGGCCTCCCAGAAATGTTTCCTATAATCCTTTTTGGTGTTTTTCCGTTCGCCTATGTGCACCAGGACTGGGGTTGTCTGAGAAAATTTCGATCTCATAGTCTCGGGGCACAGGTTTTCTAGAAATTTAGTTTGCCTTCTAGATGCAATCTTGAAGGTTGATCTTGACCTGTTGATATTTAAATTTCTTTTTTTTCTTTTTTTGGGAGAGAGAGAGAGAGAGAAAGCAGGGGAGGGGTACATGGAGAAGGAGAGAGAGAATTCTAAGCAGGGTCCATGGTCAGCACAGAGCCTGACGTGAAGCTTGATCTCCCGACCCTGAGATCACGACCTGAGCTGAAATCAAGAGTTGGGCGCTTAGCCGATGGAGCCACCCAGGTGCCCCTAAATTTCATTTTTAAGAAGCTATAGTTACACAGTAATATTGGAGTCTGCTAATTAAAAAAAAATGGCATAGGAGTAATGGAGGCATCATTTGGACAGTTCACAATACGTGTTAAGCAGCTTCCTAAATTTCTGCAAGATGCCACGCTTACAGCTGAGAGAGAGCTACAGAACTTTGACCCAGTCTTCAGATGTTGGGAGAAGGTCAAAAGCAGTTGATAATTGGCAATTTCATATAGTTCATTGGGAGTGTGGTTGACTTTGGGTCAGATCTGGCTGCCTGCACTGAGCTCATCAAGAAGATAGAGAAATATTGTTCCTCTAGGGGTAGTTCCTCTTGGATGGGACCATTACTTTATTGCTGGCTGGAGAATTAAGCCAAAAAAAATCCAGGACTATATTTGTCAAGTGTTTAATAAGAGGCCATATGTATGCTTTCCTCTTTGCTCAAACTATCTCTTTTTCCTGCTCTGCCCTCGTAGGTGGATGGGATTCTTCTAGTCACTTACACTTGAAAGCTTGGGTGATTACATCCTTCTTCCTCATCCCTGACCTGCCTGTGGTCAGACAGGCAGGAAATTCTGTTCGCTTCCCCTTCAAAATAGCTGGCATCTCCTACAGGGTCCCACACTTTGGGGAAGCCTGACTGCTCACCGATTAATTCCCATGAACTTTCCCTGCTAAGCGGACAGTTCATGGTTTCTGGTTCCTACCACATACATTCTAAACCATATGTCCTGGCACTCAAGGCCTTCTCCAACTGATACCAAAATAACTGCTTTTTAATCCCCATCTCTTACACATCCTCTTCTGTAGCCAAAGAGGACCCCACTGCTGTTCAGGCCCCTCACATTCCTTCTCCCTCCCCCTTGATCATCATGTGTCCTCTGTTTAGACTGCCTTCTCCCCCACAACACCTTTGAGAATCCTACCCATCCTTCAAAGTCCATGTCGGTGCCTTCTTCCTCCAGGAAGCCCCTGATTACCCCAATCAGAAGGGTCTCTTGCTCTAACAGAGTTTCTCTGCTGCCCCTTATCTTGCACCACCTACACAGGCAGGATTCCAAGATGGCCCTGAGGATTGGCGCCCCCTAGTGTACATTCTTTGCATAATACCCTCCCCTTGTGTCCGGGTGGCACTGGTGAATATGGATGGGCTATTCATTACTCCTGCGATGAGGTCCCTAGTCAGTCCACTTGGAATTAATAAAAGGAGATTATCCCGGGCAACCATAGCCTAATCAGATGAGCCTTTATGGGCAGTGATAAAGTCCCATATATTTTCCTGGTTTTTCTCTCAAGGCTATTGTTTCCACTTATCATGGTGGGGGGGGGGGGCTCAAGACACACTGTGACGATGTTACAATAGGTAGAATTATTGGAGATGAACCAGTCCTTCCCTTACAGACCTTGTAACAGTGTGAAAGTTGATGTGGATGAACAGGGCGCACGTGGGTGTGTCCTGCTGCCAGGAGCCCCTCCCACTGCCTCCTGCTCTGTTCCCAGGACCAGGCAGAGGGGGATGGGGACACCATCCAGGTGAGAGTCATGGGGTAGGGGGTGGGGAGATCTGTACACCAGTCCTGGGTTCAGGGTTAAGTTCAACGGATGTCAGAGTGGGACTGAAGGTCACGGGAAGAGGAAACCCCTTCACCTGGCCTAGGTGCTTAGGAACGCATTCTGCTTATGTGCACAGAGAGAAAGGGAAGTTCACAGAACCATATCCTCTCCTCAATGTCTACCTTAAGGTAACAGGTGAACTGCGATGGTGAGAGGTAACAAGGTGATTATTCATTGACAAGAATGATGACTTCTGTTTTTCAAGGATCCGCCACTATAGGATTCCTTGACGGAGGGAGTGGACTTCCTCAGGGCAAGTACAATGAGCTTTGGACACCCCACATCCCGTTTGAGCGACTTCCAATGAGCACCTCTCGGGAGGAACCCAGAGCTCACCTCACAGGGCCCCGGCCACCCATGAACACAGGGACAGTGTCAGACGCTAGTCTCTGCCCAGACGTGGTTACCTTCGGTGCCGTCCGGCTCAGCCTGCTCCTCCCGCTGCTTCTGCTTGAACTTCATGTTCCCGTAATGCATCACGGCCCCCGTGAGCTTGTAGATCCCCACTTTTTCCTCTGAGCTGAAACCCAGGATGTCAATGGCGTTCTAGGAGTTAGAAAAAGGACAGTCATCCCAGGGACTCTGTTGTCCTTGGGAAAGACCTCAACCTTTGTGTACAGCCCATGAGACAGCATTTGCCCAAAGAGGTGGATGACGGGGCGGTTTGTTAACTTAGGGATTAAAAGCCATTTCTTTAACATGTTTGTGTGGGAGGGTGGAGATTATGGGAAGAAACCGTGAATACTCCGTTTTTTTTCATCCAACTAGAACTGATTTCAATCCTTTACATAGATTTGGGGCTGTTTTCTGAATGAGGCCACCGGGAACCATCATGCGATACCAGGAGAAGGAATTCTCATGGAGCCTGTCTGAGAGATAGTGTCTAACACCTTGAGAGTCTGGCATTATAACCCAGGAATTCCGGTGTTGTTCAGAATTGAGACAATACAGCGCCCCAGCCTATTAGAACTGGAAGAGAAGGCCAGTGAAGAGAACACCATCATTTTTCAAATAAGAAAGGGGCAAACTTCTGCAGGGGGGCTGTGCCAGGCAAGGGGTGAGGCACCATCCACAGGTCATCTCACTATGTCGCTATGAGAACCTCAGAGGTACGCAGATCTTTCCAAAGTCCCAGGTGAGACCTGAAGTTCTAACAGGCTAAGTGACCTGCCCATTTTGCCCAGGTAGCAGGTGATAAAGGTCTGTCTGGAGTAAGCGCTTGGTCACTGCAGAGCCTACAGGCATTTGCTGACTTGGTTTTATAGCCACTCAGCCCATCTTCTACCACAAAGATTTCAACTAGAAAATCCTTCTCTGGGGTACATGTATTGATTATGTAACAGGACTTGCAGCTTAAGCAATGCTCACTGGAGGAGGGATTGACATGAAAGGAACGTGTCTGGGGAGGTGGCAGGTCAGTGTCAGCAGGATGGTATTGGACGATGAGGCACTGTTGGGGTGGTGCCCCCTTTTGGAGAAGTGGGGTCCAGGCTAAGAGCTGACCTGGGTGAGGAGACATTCTGAACCTCAGTGGCCTCCTTGACTCCATATCCCACCCATTTGATGCATATATGTGTCGTAGGAAGAGGCTGCTGTAAGTTAAAAGGAAAGACCTTTCACTCCACTTTGAAAGGAACCAGGTGAAGACATTACTTTCTGGGGAGCCTGCTGGGGAAGGCAGACCCTCGGAGGGAGCACTCCCCCTTGTATTCGGCTATAAACCATCACCCAGGAGAAGCTCCTCGGGAGATTAATGGCTCAAAGATGGTGTCTATTAGTTAAAAAAAAAAAAAAAGGCAGGTTCTGGGGTGGGCAGATCTGGCTTCAAATGTTCTGTCTTTGACAAACTGTCTTGAAGCAAATTGTGTGTTTTCCTTCTAAGACTCAGCTTCCATCTTTGTAAAATGGGGGCATTTTACAAGAGTTTTTTGTTTTGTTTTGTTTTGTTTTTTTTGGTGGGGGGGAGGGCTTAAACAAAATAAAGCACTCATCTCAGTTCCCAGCCCATGTAAGTGCTTGGTGCACTTAGTTACTGTTATTATTCTAGTTATCAATGTTGGAAATACTTCCCAGAGCTACTGGTGGGAGGCCCGACAGGTGCGCTGAGGACGTGTGGGAGCTGAGCATGAGCCTGAGGGCGACAGGTAGCACGCGGCATGGGGCGTCTCCTACTGCAGACTGGGTTGTTTTTTCCTGCTTTACACTTTGCTGTATTTTTAAAAATTTCTTAAAAGAACTGTGCAGATGGTTTTGTAGCCTGAGAAGTTCCAACAAAACCTTTAAAAAACCTTATACATGCAAAACCCAACTCTAAAATGCTACAGAATGGAACTGGAGGCATATTTTGGAGAACTTCCTGTCCCCCCATGGCATCTCCTGGGGTGGAGGTGAGCAGAGAGGGGTCCCATCTGGACTAATTCCTGGACATCTTGAACTCTGAGAGCTCAGGTCTGATCACTGAGCATCCCTGGGTCCCACTTTCTGATGAGACCGCCAGGGTGCCTCTCAGTTCACAAACTCAGTAATTTGTGCTGAGAGGAGGGAGGAAGGAAGAGTGTGCTTACATCAGTTGCTAGAAGCTCTTCGCTGTCGTCAATGCTGGCCACAGTGACCTCTCCCTGGCTCACGAAGGGGAAGTCAAAGGGATTGGTTGAAATGAGGAGCAAGTCTGCGAAACATGAAGGTCCCCTTAGTGTCTCACGCATGTGCGATGCACTCCGTTTTTCCAACGTGACTGATGTGGAGGATGAGACCAATACACCCAAGAACTTACCAATGAGTTCCGGCTTCTTGTTCGACAAGATTTGGTAGAAAATGTGGTAGCTTCTCTCGCTGGATAACTGAAATGTCACTCTGGATTTTTCTAAGAGATCTAAGGGTAATAAGAAAGAATGTGGTTTCAGGTTCCTGGGTGGTGTGTCTCTGTGGCCAAATACCAATGTACCCAATAGGGCCTTGACACTCACAGGTTTCAATGTCCGCTGATGCCAGCTTTCCTGTGGCTCCAAAATGAATCCGAATGAATTTCCCCTGTCCAATAGCAGGTTGACAGACATCACAGTTATTTTATTTAGATGGTACCGTGGCTGGTTTTTGCCAGGTGCTCCCAGTACAGGTGGGAAGAGTAGGGTCAGGGAGGGAATGATGATAGAAGTAAGGACTTCCCTCCTCTTTAGCTGTCTGGCCCACAGAATCCCCATGCTGGCTTACCCAAGACTCAGATAGTTCTACCCAAAATATCTGGTCCTGTTCCTCCAATTTTGGGAGGAAGATGCCCTCTCCAACTTCTGCTTGGGATCACCTTACTCTAGAGAGTCCCCTTGGTTTTTATCCTGCTGTCTGGTACCTGGATTCCCAAAGGCTTCTGGATACCTTTGATAGGGCTGGTTGGACCATCTTGCCAACTTACTTACCTTCTTTCCTTCCTTCCTCCCTCTTTCCCTCTCTCCCCGTCTCCTTCCTTTTCTTTATTTCTTTCTTTTGCTTCCTTTCTTCCTTTCTCTCTCCTTCCTTCCTTCCATGTCTGGGTGTTCCTTCTGAGATTTCTTGCTTTGGTTTTCCTTGTTGCTTACATTAGGCAAACCTAGCTCCCAGACTCAGGCCAAGCTCTCTGGCTCCCAAGATACACATTCAGAGTCTGAGTTCTCCCCTTTTGAGGGGAGGCAAGACGTGAAATTTTATGAGCGACTGGTTTCTATCACACCGTGAGCAAATCTGAAGGCAAAAATCTTGCCTTGTTCATCCACCCACAGAGTCTGGACTGTAGTCAACACTCCCTTATCTTCTCACTATTTTCCAAATGAAGCTTGGGGAGAGCTTGTGAAGGGTCAGTGAAGGTGTGAGTGAACTGTAAGTGTTGGTCTTCAGTATTGCTAGCTGCTTGGTGGAAAATGATGGAAGTTTTAGCCTGCAAATGTTTGTTTGGTGGGTGGAAGGTGGACAGACTAACCTGGGTGATTGTGACTTCTGGGTAAGGGCCAAGAGGAGAGACCCAAGTACTCAATAAATGAGAGTGGCAATGGGGGTATCCAAAGATATCATCTTCTGTTTTAAGCTGGAGCCAGGTTAGCTCAATTCTTAACTTGGTGCAAGTATGTGCACCATATGTCTGTTGGGTAACGCACACCCAGACTGCCTACAAGGAAGACTTTTTAGTTGTGCACTAGGAAGACAGATGTGCAGATGGGCAATGCACAGAGGACCAAGGGAAAGAAAGAAAGGTCAGGGCTCATAGCCCAGTCTCTGATGGCTGCATTCACTTTCTCCTCAGGGACCATTTCATCCTTGAGAAGCAATAACAAAGCACAAGCTCGAGATTATCCAGGTCCTGAGAAGTGTGGAGTCCTGACAGCCTCTTGCAACTACAGGCATAAGTGAGGGCTTTGCGTCGTGGTAGTCGCTCATTCCGTGGTACAGTGAGGTTAGGTAGAGGGCTGGATGTTTGTTTATTTGCCCATGGGGGAAGTAAAGGCCTCTTTGGATGAGGGAAATTTAAGCCAAATGTCGAAGGATGGAACATATCCTTCAGTATCTACAACATCAACATATTCCCACATTTTGAACTCTCCTGCTTTCCCCAGGTTTCTCCTTCTCCCAATGCCTTCTGACCTGGAGGAGTTCAAACCTGCTCACTTAATTCAGACTCAGGTTTCTATGGCTGATAAGCCAATGGAGATTGCTCAATGGACTTCAGCATTTTAAAATGCTTCCACTTAGTGAGGCCAAGTGTAGCATAAAGGAATTGCTCTCTACTTGTGGAATTTGAATCACCGTGACTTCCGGATGTTCTGAGGTGATGAGCCCAGTTAGGAATGGACAGATAAATCCCTCCCACTCCTCACCCCACATTACCAACAATAATCCAACATATTCTTCAGTATATCTTATTATCCCAGCAGGGCTCAGTTGATCTGCATCACTTAAGGGTAGAATAAGGCTGGCTATATTCTAGTTTATGTGGGATTTAAAAAAAAATCCAGCATTTGAGGAGAGGATTTGGTTCTTGGGGGGGGCAGTGGTAGTTAAAATTGGACTGGGTCTTACAAATCTTGAGGAGTTGTCATTCCTCACAGTCTTAGCATTTCCAAAGGCCTCAAGTAGGGGGTTGGCCTGGATGATTTGATCTTCCAGAGTTCCCTAATAACAAACAAGAAAAAGCAAAAGGAGGACTTTGGAGTGTCTTCTGAAGGAGCCCATAGTGACTCAAAAGTGTGGATGCTCTAGGCAGGGCCCAGGGAGAGACACTAACCAGCCCAGCCTGGTGGCCAGTGTGGATGGGTGAAGGCACTCATGGGCTCGTGCCCACCATCCAAGGAGGCTTCAGAGTCCCATCCCAGAGAGGGTCTCAGCACAGCATTAACGTGACTCTGGCCATCCCAGATTCCAGGTTTCCTCTTGATTTTTCAGACCTCCTTTCCTCTCTGATAATGCTCTATTATAAATCATGGATTTTTAGAATACATACCTCTATTAGAGTATGGATCATGACCCATCTAATATAGACATTTGGATTCAGAAGTATAAATAGAATTGAACAAAGACAGTCACTCAAGGGATTGTACAATAGAAATTGTGGTTCTCAAAACAATTTTTTAAGTCGCAAGAAATACATCATGAGAATATTTGCTCAGAAGTTGGCTTACAGGGACGCATGGGTGGCTGGGTCAGTGAAGCGTCTGCCTTCAGCTGAGGTCATGATCCCAAGGTCCTGGGATTGAGCCCTGTGTGGGCTCCCTGCTCAGCGAGGAAGTCTGCTTCTACCTCTCCCTCTGGCCCCGACTCATGCTTGCCCTTTCTCTCTCTCTAGAGCTCTCTCTCTCTCAAATAAATAAACAAAATCTTAAAAAAAAGAAGTCTGCTTAGAGAAAGCAGAATTTTTACTCCCAGCCCCACCCCACCTCCCGCCCCTCAACTGCTTATCCTTCTGCCTCCAGAGCTGCTTTCAAATTTCTGTCCCGCTCAGTGGTTCCCAAAGTGAACAGTGGCAACATGATAGAAATACGAAGTAGCAGGACTGTGCATGGGACTTAGGAATTTCAATCAGAAATCAACCCACCCCCCCACCCCTGCGCACCTTGCTCAAAGCATCCCTTCTCCAGGGGAAGCTGCTCACAGTCCCTGGACTGTTGCAGATGGAGCCGGTGCTACCACCTATGTCCACGAGGGGGCACCACCTCCGCCGTGCCCCTCAAGCCCTCGTGGGACAGACCCTGTCCCCAGCATTCTGCTGAGCCCTGAGCCCTACATACACTTGGTGCTCACCCTATCTTTACTTGTCCTTACTCCAGCAAAACTCCAGATTCAGGGAGCTCCTCACCTGCATCTTGCCTGGCTGCTGCTCCTTCTTCTTGTCCCCAGTGACCGCAATTGTTGCAAAGTACTGGATGACACGCTTGGTGTTCACGGTCTTGCCCGCCCCGGATTCTCCGCTGTGGAGTTAAAAGGAAGTACGATAGAGGAGTGGAAGGGACGGCTCTGGCTTCCAAGTCATCGTGGTGCAAACTCAGGTTACTCACGTGATGAGGATGGACTGATTATCTCTATCTGGAAAGGCAGAGGGGAGAAAACGAAATAAAGAAACCGCAACACACGGAACAAAAAAATAGGGCAGCATTCAGGGTGAGTGGACTATATGGTGATGCTGTGACTAGCAGTGTAAGGACTTGGGTGTAGCTAATCTTCCTCGAGACAGATTGTGTAGATTTCCGAACGTGGGATGTGTAGCCTGGACCGCATGGCAAGTGAACAGAGAATCCCACAGCGGGAAAGTGATTCTGGTTCATAGATCTTTAACAGCTTGCCAGCAATTTCTCATCTCCTTTTTTAACGTGGAAAGCAATTCTCAGACTTAGGACTTGCGGGAAGGGGCAGCTTCTAATTAGGTCCTAGGACCTCAGAATACGACCTTATTTGGAAACTGTGTCTCTGTAGTTGTTGTTGTTAGTGAAGATGAAGTCATATTGGGGGCACCTGAGTGGCTCAGTCTGTTAAGCCTCTGCCTTTGGCTCAGGTCATGATCCCGGGGTCCTGGGATCAAGTCCTGCATGGGGCTCCCTGCTTAGTGGGGAGCCTGCTTCTCCATCCCCCTGCTCGGGCACTCTCTTTTGCTCACTCTTTCTCTCTCTCTCTCAAAAATAAATAAATAAAATCTTAAAAAAAAAAAGATGAATTCATACTGGAGTGGGGGGGGGCAAATCTATAAGATCCGTGTCCTTATCAAAAGGAGAGATTTGGAGACAGGTGCACACAGGGAGAATGCCACCTACAGGTGATTGTGTAAGCGGGGTGATGCTTCTACAAAGGAACCCCGAAGACGACCAGCAAACAGCCAAGAAACTGCGAGAGAGGCAGTGAACAGATTCTGCCTGTCAGCCCTCGGGAGGAGAGGACGCCACCGACACCCCAACCTCGGACTTTCTGCCTCAGACTTGGAGACAATAGTTTCTGTTGTGTAAGCCACCTGTTTTGTGGTACTCTGTCAGGCCAGCCCTAGGAAACTCCTTCAAATAGTGCTGTCCATCCTCCTTTGAAGACTGATGTAGCTTCAGCCGATTCGAAGACCTATTATTAGGCGGGCAGGAATGGCTAGGCTTGTGTGTGAGAGAGGCAGGACTGAGGTTTGGGCAACTGGAGGTTTAGTGGAGGACTCTAAGTGTCTACAGATCTCACAGGCTTGCTTCTGCTTCTTGAGTCTGCACCAGACCAAGTCCGGTGAAAGGAGGACAGACGAAAGTGACTCAAAACATAGTGACGTGGCAGTATTACCATGTGTCTATTTTCTGTGCCATTCTGGGAATTTAGGGAAGAGAATGAGGAGCTCGAGTTTGGGGAAGAAGGCAGTGCGGGAACATTGCTATGCCCAGTACTCCAATTTTGCACTCTAGTGGCTAGTAATCTAGTCTCTCTTCTTCTAAGGATGCTCATGTCGGGCAGGGGCGGGGGGATAGTTCTTTGGGTGTGGGGGCAGAACATCTCCCTGAGTTCCGCATTCCCCCGAATTAGCAAGTGCACAGCATGGCTCCATTGGGGAACACTGGCCTATGCACTGTGGCTTTTTTTTTTAAGATTTTATTTATTTATTTGACACAGAGAGAGAGATCACAAGTAGGCAGAGAGGCAGGTAGAGGGGAAGGGGGAAGCAGGCCCCCCGCTGAGCAGAGAGCCCGATGTGGGGCTCGATTCCAGGACCCTGAGATCATGACCTGAGCCGAAGGGAGAGGCTTAACCCACTGAGCCACCCAGGCGCCCCTGCACCGTGGCTTCTAATGGGAGACCTGCATCTCTGGCTTTTCATCATGAAATCATTGGAGTCTCCTAAGGTCACCTTGACCATTGCCCCATTCACATGATCAAGGCCTCTGAAGGGTTTGCATAATTAGCTAAGAACCAGTTCAGTTAAAGGGATTGCATAATTAACTAAAAAAAACTGTTGTTGTTGTTGTTTTTCTTAAATATTTATTAAAGAAATCGCTCACCGGTCAGCATGAACTGGTAGGCGTTGTCCGAGATGGAGAAGATGTGGGGCGGGGCCTCCTGGCGCTTCTTGCCTCGGTAGGCGGCCACCACCTCGGGGTTGTACACCGGCAGCCACTTGTAGGGGTTCACGGTGACGCAGAAGAGGCCCGAGTAGGTCTGAGAAAACCAGAAAATGCGACATGTGGATCTTGTCTTTACCCAGAGGGATAGACGGAATAGGGAGAGGCCGAAGGGTGCTCACATAGATCATCCAGGCTGCATAACGCTCTTTGAGGTTGTACAGCACGGCGGGCTCGTGCAGGTGGGTCATCATGGCCATGTCCTCGATCTTGTCAAATTTGGGAGGGTTCATGGGGAAGACTTGGTCGCTGTTGAGAGTGAGTGTCTGGGGATTGAGAGGAAAAGCACACAATGGAGAGGAAAGCCAATGCTCTCAGCCCCGCTCTACTTGGTGTGGTGGAAGGAGGGAGAGACGGCGGTGTAATCACCGCCCCCCCCCACCATGACCATGAATAGCTTCATGGGTCATTTCCATTCCCAGAGATGATCCACAAATAACTGTCCTTGATTAACCCAATTCTGGTCAAGTGTATAGCCAGTTCAGGTCTGATGTCCCAACCCTCCTCCCCCCCACCCCCCGGTCAGCGTGTCATTGTGTGTGCCAAGAACGAGTTACAAGTGTGCACAGCAACAGAGCCCTTCAGCCCTCAGGGTCCAGGTGGGACTCAGGATGGCCCAGACCAAAGCTGATTGCCTCTCTTTACCCCCATTTGCTTTGAGAGTTTCAACAAGACAAAGGTTGGAAACTTGGAAAAGAATACTCCAAGTTTTCTGTGCATTTCCACTTAAATACTTCTGCTCACGTAGGTTCCTTTGTCTGTACTATCTTCACCAAGGTTATGTTTAGAAACCCTCAAAGTTCAGCTCAAGTCACGTCACTTCCATGACCTGTTGTCTGTCTCCCCATCTTTTTAAGAGTTCCATAATTCCTCGCATCTCTGCTCCAGTACTTACAACATTTGAACTTGCAGCATGGCCCGTGGCTGAACAATATTTCTGAGACTAATACTTAATTTCCCTCCTCTGGGTTCACCTCCTCCTGACTCCCCATTCAAGCATACAGCTGCGTCTGCATTCCATTACTCAGGAGAGGTAGAAAAATAGGGTAACGATGAGAAAGAGCCTATAAGGCTTTCTGGCTACAGTTTTCCCAAAGCCCAAGACCTTAGAAAAGCTTTGAGGGTTTTAGTGAAAAGACAAAAGGAGAGGGATTTGTTTGGGACATGCCAAATCCCTTGAGGAAAGGAGATTTTTTGCTCCACTCTCCTCACTAGAGACACCCAAAGTAGCACAGGGAAGATGGAAAAGTCTGTGCATCCTGAAGCTTTAAAGACAGGGACTTGTTTCTTAGCAGATCATTCAGAGTCGGGGTGGGGGGTGGTGGTGGCAGTGGTTAGATCCTCAGTGTGGTACTGTGTAAGGTCCTGAAAATGAGACACAACCATGGGAGGGGATCCCAAGAAGGACTGAAGAAAATTTATTTCCCTCCCAGTGAAAAGAGGCTGACATTAGAGGTTAAGTTCTGTAAACAAACAAGCAATAAAAGAAATATCCTCTTCGTATGCCTGAGTTTGTGAACTGAGAGTCATACCTTCCAGGCATATCTTGATTCCTACACTAGATGGTAAACTGTGGGAGAGCAGGTGCTGAGATTTGCTTGCATTGCAAAGGGATGGACGCTAGATGTGGTGGGTGTCCAGCAAATGTTGAATTGAACGATGCACGGTGATTCTTGACATTAAGCTAGCCATCACTTTCAGTGCTTGATCTGGAAGTCACTTTGCAGCCTAAGGAGGGGTATTTGCAGGGCCCACCCAGCAGCGATCAGCACCAATATCTCCCTTAAATGGTCCAAACTCTGCTGCCCTCAACTTCCCCTTTCTCCAAAGTAGACATCACAAAAACTGTCAAAGCCCATGTCCTGGAAAATTGAAAAAAGTGGAGTGAAAGTATTTGGGATATGAGCTTTCACTGGTGACTTTGCTACGGAATAGGTATGTGTATGTAATGTTCTATCTTCAGATTCCTATGGACCTGCACGCGATTTCTAATATCCCAGTCCAAAGAAAAATGAGGATGCCCAATTGATCGAGGACATCTGAGATCTATACTTACTCTGTCATCCAGGGTCTTGACCGTGACTTTGTCATTCTCCCTGCTCTGGATCATACCTTTCACGTACATTTCCTTATCATCCACGGCAAAGCAGGCTTTCTTAGAATCAAACGGGCGGTTTTGTGCCTCGATTCTCTCCTTCTCTGGCTTCCGCAGGTAGGGAGCTGCTTCTCCAAAAATGGCCATTTCTGCATCAGAGCTCATGACTGCAGGGGGCTCTGGGAAGACCACAGAGATGGCTGAGTCTAGAGCTTGCAAAGATTCCTGAATGGGAAGGGCACCACCCTGTTATTTCCATGTAGACAGGGGGCCCAATCAAAAGTTCCTGGGATTCATTTAGCTCCTGGGGAACCCAGAACCAGGTCTGGGGACTTAGATAGGGCAAGTGGGAGTGAGCTAAAGGAGAGACCGTACTCTCAGAAAAACACTTGAGGGGTTATTTTCACCCCTGATTGCTGATTTGGGGGGCTATCTGTTAGTTCAGTCCCACGCACGGAAGGAAGTCTGAACCAACAAGAATGAGCCTAATAAAGGTGAGCCCAGTGAAGAGGGATTTGGGAAATACTTCCTTAATTACACATCATGTTTGAGCCCCATGATCTCATCGTCATCCCCAAATCTTAAGGGCATCTGAAAAGAGTTATTGGAATGTTGATAATTCCTAGTAGAAATCTCAGATGGCCCAATGTCACTCTCTCTCCAAGTCACCCCCCTTTTCTTGGGCCCTTCTCTGGTTTCCCCTGCTTAGAAGCCAGAAAAATCTGGCTTTAAAGCTCCAGTGCTGAACTCGGTCAAACCACTTAGCTTCTCTGGGCCCCTGTGTATTTCCACTCAAAATGAAGTAGCAAGTCGAGCTCATTTCTAAGGCCCCTGCATGTGGTGTGGTTCTCAGATTCCTTTTCTGCTTCTGCATCTGATTGTCCAGCGCGCTCTGGATTCTGACCCCTGGACCCGTCCACTTCTTCTCCCCACTTTGCTTCCCTTCCCTTGTCCTCCCCTTCCTCTTCCCACTCGTTCTCCTGTAAGTGATTATAGAGTGAAGTCACACACATGTATCCCCATAGCTCTCTTAAGAAAAGTGCATATTTTTTTAATAAGGCTTTTTACGTTTCCCATTAAAAGTCAGAGAATTGAACATTTTATGGTTCTCCCTTGGAAGCCAGACTCCCCAGATCCCCCATTATGAAATCGCCCTCCATTTGGTAACTTGCTTTGTTATTCCTTCCCGCTGCTCTGGGGTTTTACTTTTACAGAAAGAGAAGCATCTGCTTCCCTCTGGACATTATTTGGCTCAGTTACATCTTAATTGTACTTTGGTCACTGGTTCTGCTGAACCGTGATGGTTAGAGTTTTATAGGAGATTGGAAGTCAGTAGGGCTCCCAGAAAGAGGGCCCCTGGCCTGCGGGCATGAAGCTGGTTCAGACTTTATTTGTTCCTGACTAGTGAATCAAGACCAATTTGTGCAGGGGCGCCTGGGTGACTCAGTTGGTTAAGCGTCTGCCTTTGGCTCAGGTCGTGATACCGCGGTCTCACGTGAGATCTTGGTGGGTAGCCTGCTTCTCCCTCTCTTGTGCTCTCTCTCGCCGCCCCCCAAATAAATAAATAAAATATATAAAAAAAAGAATTCATGCACATAGCTTTGCCATTTCCTTACAGTGGTCCCCAGGGTTGTTGTGGCTTAAGTGAGCTTTCCAATAGCGGTGTTTCTCCAATCTTGTGTTCTCAGAGCCCCTTCACACTCTCAGATATAGTTGAGAGCCCAGCAAGTTTTGGTTTATGTTGGTCACACCTACAGATATATATCATATTACAAATTACATTACATGTTAACATACCTAACAATTTTATGAAAATGACTATATTTTGAAAAATGAAAATAAATTAGTAGGAAGAGTGCATTGTTTCTCATTTTTATGACTTTCTTCTTTATTATTATTTTTAAAATTTTTTTTTGGACAACTCCACAGGCACCCAGGGGGTTCCCGCCTGCCCCCCCCCCACACACCGAGGGAGCAGGGGACACGCACATGCACGGCCCAACGGGGCCGCTGGGTAGCCCCCTCCCGACGGCCACGCAAAAACCGTGGCGTGGCGCAGCAACCCCGGCCCCGGGGGGGTCTTCTTTATTTTTTAAAATAGATTTTATCTATTTATTTGAGAGAGAGAGAGTGAAAGAGCATGAGTGGGGGGTGGGGTGGGGGCAGGGAAAAGCGGGCTCTCTGTGGAGCAGGGAGCCTGACGTGGGGCTTGATCCGAGGACCCCAGATTCATGACCTGATCTGAAGGTGGACGCTTAAATGACTGAACCACCCAGGCGCGACTTTAGATCTTTCTTTAATGCCTACCGAATAAAAGACAGCTGGATTTTCATGTCTGCTTCTGTATTCAGTCTGTTACCAGAAGGCTTTTTTTTGGTTAAAGTAAATACAGACAATCTGCCCTTATATAATTATATAATTTGGAAGTAAGTTATATACTGTTTTATAATAAGGAAGTAATTTGGAAGAGGAAATAGCATTTTCACGGTCTTTTGCTTTTCTTCTTAAACATTTATGTATATGTGTATGTATATATGTGTGTGTGTGTGTGTGTGTGTGTGTGTGTGTATATTTATTTATTTATTTATTTAAGATTTTATTTATTTATTTGACAGATAGCACAAGCTGGGGGAGCAGCAGGCAGAGAGAGAGGGAGAAGCAGGCTCCCTACTGTGCAGGGAGCCCAGATATGGGGCTCCATCCCAGGACCCTGAGATCATGACCTGAGCCGAAGGCAGACGCTTAAGCGATGGAGCCACCTAGGCGCCCCTCAGTAAAAATTTTTAAATAAAATTAAACTTTTTTCAGGGCCAGTGTATAGCAATGACAATGACTCTAAGTGTGGTTTCGTGCCATGCCTTCATTTGTTAATAAGGCACCAGCAGTTTTATCTGCCTTTGCTTTTGCATCATCAGGTTAACACAGTGAGAAAAGGCAAATGGCATCTAGGTCTTATTATGAAAATTGTTTGGTTCTCTTGTTCCTCCTGCAAAATTCTTAAGGATCTCCAAAGATCCATGGGCCCCTCTTGAGAATGGCTGGATTATGAGGGAATCTTGTCGGGTTGCCGGTTTCTGACCGTGCATGAGTCAGACTAACTTAGCATGAAGCATGGTACCCAAAACACTGGAAAATGGTCCGCATTCAAATCATCTGCAACAGACTCTCTGGGGCTGGCACTGGGGAACACGAATTTTTCCCAAGGGCCTCAAAACCAGTGATGTGTGGGAATCACTAGCTTAAGGCATTATTTTGCTTCCCCAAAGCCATGGCATGGTCCTGTTGCTCATACACAAAACGACTTCGGGCAATTAATTTTAATAATGACATGCTCATTAAATCTATGATTTCGTCAAAATCGAATTGTGGTCAATTGTAAGAGATATTATTTTGAGTTTCAGAAACAAAGGGAAAAATGCATCTGATGACAGTTCTCCTTTCATTGATTACAAGATGCTCTTCAAGTTCAGAGATAAGATTTTGTGAAAAATGCAAAGAAAATGAAAATTGATCAAGTAGGGTAATGTGTGTTGTATCCGTTCAGGCTGGTGGTGTAAGGCAGTGTTTCTCACATTTCAGTGTGCCTACGAGTCCCACAGGGTGTCTTGCTGAAATGCGTGTTGTGATTCAGCAGGTCTGGGGTGGGGTTGAAATTCTGAATACCTAACACATTTCTCAGTGGATGGTCCACATTTTCACAGCAAGCCTACGGAGTGGGGTGACTTTCAAAAACAAATCTAAGGAGGAACTCTTGGGTGGCTCAGTCGGTTAAGCATCGGACTCCTGATCTCAGCTCTGGTCTTGATCTCAGGTTCTTAAGTTCAAGCCCTGCATCGGACTCCACCCTGGGCGGGGAGCCTACTCCGAAAAGAAAAAAAAAACAACACAAAAACAAATCTAAGGGGAAAAAGGAATCAGTGTAAATGAAAATATTAATTGACAGGACTGGTACTAAATGGGTGCCACAAAATGTGTGATGTAGCATAAGAACAAAGCCTGAAGTTGGGGGGAAACCATAGTGGCTCATGGTCATCTCCGAGAAATAAGACCTCTGTCTTGTGGGTTTCAAGTCATGACCAGTTTGGAGGTGCAGACTTCTCCTTTTGGCCACTACTCTAACCTGGACTCAGAACCCAGTATCTCCTAATGTTACGACCTAGATGAGGCACGAGTTGTGTCTGCAATATTCCCGCAGAGGCGTTATCCCGCCTACTTGAAGACCTTCAAGGACAGACAGCTCTTTTCTTTTAGGGCAGTTTTCACAGGCTGAAGATTCTTCTTGCATTAACCTAAAATCTGGCTTCCTATAACCTCAGGACAATCGATCCTCATTCTGGCTCACCGTAACAGCAGAAGGAGTTCAAACCTATTTCCTAGGAGACCGCCATACACCCACGTGTTGGCTGCTCCGTGTTCCCCTTCACTCTATCTTCTCCATGTGACACAACTTTATCCTCTCCATGCGACAGAGCCCCAGCTGTATTTTCATCTTCTTCCGTGACATGCTTCTGAATCTCCTTTACTTTCATGGTGACCCCACTCCTGTTAATCTCCCAAAGTGTGACATCCAAACCACATGTCCCTCTCCAGCAGTCTGTGCCCTCACCTCTCTTGACCCAGGTGTAATGCCTGAGGTGGTGACTGCCTTTTGGCAATGCCATCACCCTGCTGACTCATCGCTCACTGCCAAGCCAAACCCCTCAATCATCTGTCTGTGTGCGGTTGCTAAGTCAAATCTTCTCCCCATATTTTCGCACCTGTGCTTTGGGACCCAATGATGAAACCATCTATTCCTGCTGGTAAGCTTAGCCTTGTCAGGTCTGATCCAACTCTCTAGGCGTGACTCATGGTGCCCCGGGACTCTACTCTTCCAAAGTCCCCTAATTAGGTCCTTCTCTGTTCCCAAAGCTCGGCCTGCTTATATCCCTGCAGAGCTGTGTCCCTTCAACCACCAACTCTGTTTCTTTTGGAGGCTCCTCATTGAGACAGCCGTCCCAGCCCACTTAATCTCTGTTTGCCACCTGAGTGCTCCCCCTTCCTCTGTCTGCTGCTCTGGATTTTCATCCCTCCCCTGGGAATTTCCCAGCCACTGTATCTTGTCAGCAATTGTGGGGTCATGACTCAATCATACTTTGCTTTCCTGGGTCCTGATTCATCTAGAATGGCCTCTAATAAACACAAAATTTGCAGGACGAGTGGCAAGGAATGGGTTTTTTATTATGACCCTGAATATAGGTTTGAATTGATCTCTCTTGATTCTCCTAGTGTTATTTGTGAGTAAAGGCACAGGTGGGTGGATTTAGGGGTGTAGACGCGGCTCAAGGAGTAGCAATGTTAGCCCGTGGATGAAAACTAAGTCACGACAGTATAAACATTAGGTTCTGAGCCAACTAACTATAGTGACCTGGAGCCTGAATGTCAAAAATCTGCATCGTATTTTACTCCTCTTGGTATAACAAGCAAATTTGGGGAATGATTCTTCTTTTGGTAGAACCTCTATATTTTGAAATTTGCCTTTTGGAATACTTAAGTAATTGGCTTCAATTTCCTCCGTTTTCAGTTTCTTATGAATGCGGGAAGAATGAACCTCCATAAAACAGCATTTGTTAATTTTAATTATTGCATTCTCCGTCTGGTTGAAACTTACTCTTACCTTCTTGGTTTCCGAAGTGACGTCCTTCAGGAACAAGGTGTCTTCTCGGGGGTTAGTTCAGAAACCAAAAGGAAACAAAAACAAAGACCAGATGAATGACAAGGAATTTAAATAAATATAGAAATTGTGTTAGCTCCTACTTCTGCTTTTAAATAGGTACACGGTAGATGTGGCGTGGAATTGTATTTGCCATTTCCCCCCTTTGCTTAAATGATGACTCCTTAAGTAATTGGTTAATTACCACATACGATTAACACTTAAAAAAAAAAGTATGTTCTGTGTGTGCAAAGTGCCACATCAGCTCCCTAAGGAGGTACAGAGAAGAATAAAGACAGTCTCTACCCTACATGGATGCAAAATTTAGTAAGGGCTAAGAGAAATGCTCAAATTAATCTTCGAAAGACGAAGAGTAACACCAATTCTCTAAGACCCTAAATGAAATGTTATGGGGACTTAGAGGATGCTTCCGGCTAAGAGTAGGGGACTGTGAGTGGTCAGGAAAAAAAGAAAGGAGGGAGGGGGAATGATTCAAATTGTAACTCGGATGCTTGGAGCCAGTAGCCAAATTCTTTTGGCAGTAAGAGAAAGTGGTGAATTATAGGAAAGGCCCCTTTAAAGGATCTAGGAAGGGCATCCTTTAAATATTCTAAATTCTCCTAGAGAAGATGAAGGTACATAGGGCAGATGAAAATTCATCTAGGACTAAAATATCTCTGATTGCAGGAGTTTATAATCTACGTGATGATTTCCAGGAGCTGTGAGAGTCAGAAACATTTCAACATCAAATTTAATTTAAAGAGACTTCCCGCTTATTACACAGTACTTTGGTAGTAGAAGCGGGGGAGCATGTCGTGAAATGCCATTTGGGCAGGAAGAGACATTTCAACACTTGGCTTACTATTTTGGTTGCCCTTTCCTTCTTTCTCTTATGAGTCTCTGCTAATCTCCAGCTAGCCCCTGAAAGTCTTCCCAAATTTTTCAAGAAAGAACGAATTGGTTACGTATTATATCCTGAATCCTTAGTTCCGAAGAAGTAAGACTTGGACACAGAATCTCAGTTTCTTAATACTGGCTCTACTAAGAAGCTCTTGTAATTTCTTTGTACTTTGGTTTCTTTTGTAAAATGGGACAGACGGACCAGAAAAAACCTCCAAGATTCCTTTCAGCCCTGTGAATGTATGACGGAAAGCACTCTGGTAGAGATGGGGGCAGGGAGTGAAAATGTCACAAGCCTCCCAATCCCGGAGCCCCTCTGGGACCCCTGCTGAGTCAGACATGATCCAGCTCACAGTCCGCAAAGGATGCCATGGAAGACCAGTCTGGAAACCAGCCAATCATGACCAGGCTATGGTGCATCCTAGAACAGATCAAATCCTTGGGAGAAATTCTTCCTGTAGTCATCTCCCAGAAATCCTGACATGTGAACAAAATTTTCAGTACCCATAAAAATCTCAAATAATAGTTCAAAGCAATCACAGAAGAGAATATCACAAATTAACAGGGGTTTAGGGACACCTGGGTGGCTCAGTTGGTTAAACGTCTGCCTTCCGCTCAGGTCACAATCCCAGGGTCCTGGGATGGAGCCCCATGTTGGGCTCCCTGCCTTTTGCTTTCCCTACTTGGGCTCTCTCCCTCTCTCTGACCAATAAATAAATAAAATCTTTAAAAACAAAACCAAATTAATGTGTTCATTTGCCAATTCCAAGGTAGAACCCTGACCTAAAAAATCGGGGGTGGGGGAAGCTAGCATCATATTCCGTTTTATTCTGCAAGTCATTATCATTATTATTATTATTTGGTCTCTTGATGGCTTATATTCTTTTCTTTTTACTCCTTGTAAAAGCTTCTTGAAAGGCAATAACCTGTCTTGCCATCTCGTCACCCATCTTGCCCTTAACACCAGACCTTACACCTAGTAGGTCTTCAATAAAGACCACTGTATGGCTGGTCCTCCTTGACCAGTAACCTGATCAGATTTAATCACAGCAGCATGGAGCAAACAAGTGGGCACTTGTGGGTACTTACCTTGAGATGCTGTGGCGTAGCAGTTTCAAGAGTGCTCGCCCCCAGCTCTCTTTATACTCCCAAATCTGCCAGCCCAGCACTCTAACTTGGCTATGTTTGGGGGATCACCGTTTACTTGTGAGATGTAAATGCGTCGTAGCCCTGATCTCTCACTCTTGTTAAATTACTTGGATAAATGACCAGCGGAGGCTGCATAATGCCAAGTCAGCTGCGTAGGGATTTTGACGTTGGACACAGATCTTTGAGACTTAGAGAGTCCTAGGGGCTGAGTGCACTGGGGCAGAGTGTGCTGAGAAGGTCAGCGAAGGGCAGGACCACAGGATGAATTGTCAAACAATGGGCGATTGATAGCACGGACTGAAAATCCATCTCAACCATCTAGCATGGATGTGAGGAGGTGTGTGCCTCTTCTCAGAAGTTTCTGGAAAATTTAAGATGGATCATTGGACCCATCCAGTGTTCGTTATTTATTTATTAGTTAAAAAAGTGCACTGATGAAGGAAAGCTTTCTAAAATGTATTACAGACCATCTTGTGTTTTTAAATATGTATCTGCAATAGAATTTAACTTTTTCTGGCTCACGTAGGTGTCTGGGAGATGATGGAATGCAGTCATCTGGGATATTGTTTTTTTTCTTTTTGTTTTTTTGGAGGGGTATGTTTTTCGCTGTGCTGATTTTTTCTAGATTGTTATGGATTGTGTTTATCTTTTAGTTTTTTATTTCTTGACCTCCATGACCAGGCTCTCAGATGTGGTTAGAATGCTTGCCTCTACCAGCCTGAGTCTGCTTTTTCCAATCTAATGGGGAAACAGATTACAAAAGTCATTCTGAGCCAGCTAAAAAGTGTCAGGGAGCTCCAAACGGAGTTCTGGAGTTCTGATGAAAATATATGGTCTTTGTGACAAATTTTGTGGTTGCTGGAGGGGGGGGTTGGTTTCATTTTGTTTTTTTTGCTAAAACATAAACAACGGTCGAATATGTAGGAACCTTCCAGCCGTGGACAGGGATACAGAGTGATCTGCTTCCATTGTCTGTGAGCAACGTTTGCTGAATCAAGATTCTCATTCAGTCCTCCCGTGGGTAGTCTTGTGCGGGTGGGGAACTGCCTAAGGACAGTCCTCGCGAGTTGGGATAAAATGGAGGGTAGAGGGGTGCCTGGGTGGGTTAAAGCCTCTGCCTTTGGCTCAGGTCATGATCCCAGGGTCCTGGGATGGAGCCCCACATTGGGCTCTCTGCTCCGCGGGGAGCCTGCTTCCTCCTCTCTCTCTCTGCCTGCCTCTCTGCTTACTTGTGATCTCTGTCTGTCAAGTAAATAAATAAAATCTAAAAAAAAAAAATGGAGGGTAGAGGAGGAACAGACAGGAATAGGACCTCCGCGTGGTGTTTTCCGAAGCGGGCTTGACAGAGTGCTGGTTCTGAGGGAAGCTGTGAGGTAAACAGTCCCGGAGTTAACTGAGTTTAGGAAATGTGGCAAACCCTGTTCCCTGCCTCAGAGCTTCGCCACAAATATGTACATATTCAGGGATCAGAGGCGTCTCCCGGTGAAGAAAGAGGAGTAACTTTGGTACCTGGGATCTGGTGGGGGGTTGCCATCCTGGTCTGGGCTTCAGAAAGCAAAGGCGGGGATAGGGGGTGTGGGGGGGGACTGAAGGCTGTAATCCACATGGAGGGTGTCTCTGTTCCTTAGCAGCATTTGTCTCAGAAGAAAATAGCAGAACCATCAGGCATAAACACAGCTGCCTTTATTCGAGGGACAGCCTTTTGTCTGTAGCAGATGCTCAGTCAATGTTCCAGTGAATAAATGAATCAAGAGGATTCATGGGGAATCTGTGAGGTGAGAAGAAGGGAAATGGAGTCAGGCTCAATCCGACTTCACTGTCGTGGCTTATGCTCATTAAGAACTCACCACATGCCAGGCTTGAACCATACTGGCTCACTGAACTTCATCACCGTTCCTTTTGAGAGGTAAGTGGTAATGTTTTTCTACTGACCTTTTTCCAGGGAAGGAAATTGGGCTACTGACAATGGAAGCGGCCTCCCTAAGGCTACACAGCTAGGAAAGTGGCAGGAATGGAATTCGAACCTTCTCTGGCTTGAGAGCCACAAGGTCATTCCCCCAGAGGAGGAGCTGATAAGGACGTGGGACAGAGCACGTGGACAGGAAAGTCTAAGCCACTTTTCCAAGGTCAAGCTAAGTGCCCAAATGAGTGGAATGTGCCATGGATTAGAGGTAGGTACAGGGCATTTGAAACCCCTCAAGCATGTTGTATAGGCGAAGTTGGATCAGAATGGTTCTTGATGCAGGGATACTGCTTTGGAGGAGGAAGAGCTCTGGAGCGGAGTGGGAACGGCAGAGATAATCATGAACTTCTTGTAGTACTTCACACAGCACTTGTGTATATTTCATTATGTTTAATTTTCTTTGTAAACCTGAGGGGTTCATAGTATTCATATTCAGATTATTATTATTTCCATCTTCCAAAAGGGGAAACTGAGGCCAAATAGGGGTCAAGTAACTGGTCAAAAGGTCCCCCAGTTGGTGGGCAATAGAGTCAGAATTGAAATCCAGGGTTTCTGATTCCAAAGACTTGCTTTGTCCTTTATTCTGTGCTCTCTCTCTCTCTTTTTTCTAAGCTTTATTTATTTATTTGAGAGAGAGTGAGAGAGCAAGAGAGCATGAGCACAAGTAGGGGAGGGGAGGGAGAGAGAGAATCTCAACCAATGGAGCCTGACTTGGGGCTTGATCCTACAACCCTGAGCCAAAATTCAAGAGTTAGACGCTTAATCGACAGAGCCACCCAGGCACCCCTATTCTGTATCCTGTCTTCAAGAAAAGGGACTATTCCATGGGTGAGAGGAATAGGGAGGAGGTTCTAGGCTTTGGGATCATGGCTTTGAAACAAGACTGCCCTGGGTGTGTTTCAGGAGGGCTGGTCGGGCAAGCCTGGAACAGAGGGTTGGGGTGGGCTCATGGGTAGTGTGGAGGTAGAGACCAGATAAGTGAGCAGGGCTCATCTGTGAAAAGCTTCCAAGGGCCTGTGAAGGAGTCAGGACATTGTTCTGAGATCCCTGGGAAACTCCTGAGGTTCTAAGTAGAAAAATGAGCATATATATATTTGAAGATGATTCTAGAACTGATGGTAGGGTTTAATGGACAGGGGAGAACGTGGGGGAGCCTAAAGCCATTTAGCAACTATTTAAAAAAACCTTCTTGTGAAACTTGCTGAAATGATTACACAGGCTAATCAGAGCCCGCGGGGCAGGTGGGCAATTAGAGAATTAGAATTATTCCCTAGGTGCCTCTATGGATTCAAATCTGTATGAAAACTCCCAGCAGCCCTGGAGGGCTGGCTGTCAGACGGGTTGTGCCTTGTCTCTGAGTCCATCAGATTCAAGGAGAAAGTCCATTTTCCTTCCCACAGATGCTGGATCAAATGTGGATCAAAGTGTTTCTGCCTCACTGGTCCACGTAGGCATAGCAAGAAGAGAAAACTTTTAAACCCCGAAGGGTGAAAGACCCCTGTGAGTTGTAGACTTATTTTTTGAGGTCCTAACCCCACATTATATCAATATATTATAATCTACTTGCATTGAATATAAAAAATAATCATGCTGTCAAATGAAGAGGGCCTTGATTAAGAGAACTGAGATATAAAAGGAAAGAGTAGGGGAACCTGGGTGGCTCAGTCGGTTAAGCATCTGACTGTTGATTTCAGCTCAGGTCTTGATCTCAGGGTTGTGATTTCAAGCTCCATGTTGGGCTCCATATTGGTTGTGGTGCCTACTTAAAAAAAAAAATTAATGAGAGGAAAGAGAAAATGCAAGGAAGACCCTGGAGGCACGATCCATGGGACTTGATGACTGCCAGGTTTGAGGAGGGAGGAGGGACCTTTCCTAGCTTTCTCATGGCTCTCATTTCCTAGGGTCATGACCCCAGTCCAGAGGTAATACAGAAAAGAGAAAAGATGAGTTTAGACTTTTGTCATTTTGAGGTTGAGATGACAGGAGGGAGAGACAAGTGTTCAAAGTTTAAAGAAGTCAAGGTTGAAGATGTAGGTCTATGGGGAAGAGGGCAGTGGCAGGGGGCTGTCACATGTATGGGGTGACCTTTGAACTCATTAAGGAAGTTGAGCTCCCAGAGGAAGGCTGTATGTTTAGGAGATGGGAGGAGGAAATGAAAACAGGAAGAGTGGGGAGAAAATGTTATTCTGTAGATAAGCAAATACCTGAGTGAGGTCTTGTTGGAGCCAAAAGAGCCAATGGGTCCATATTTTACTTCTGCCATTTATTGACTATGGCAAATATCTTTACCTCTTTTAGCAACGATGTAGATGCAAAAGCTTGCTGATAATTCTGTTTCTGTCCAAGCAATGAGGATGGTGTGGAGAATCAAATGAAATATTGTCATCTCTATCTAGACATGGCTGTCTCTGCATGCAGTCTGTTTCCAGCCCATGCCAAACCTTATGTCTCCATCTGTGTCCTCCTTGGCATAGACCAAAGCATGTAATCCATTACCACCAAAAACCCAAGTGAGCAATGTGGACTTTACTGAAGATATTGTAGTGGAGGCATGGAAGGGTTATATTGCCACCCTAGATTTAAGTATTCAAAGTGTGCATCAGAAATGTCACTCTAGGGATGACTGGGTGGCTCAGTCAAGCATTGCATTTGGCTCAGGTCATGGTCCCAGAGTCCTGGGATGGAGCGCTGCCTTGGGCTCCCTGCTTGGTGGAGTGCCTGCTTCTCCCTCTCCCTGGGCTATCCCCCTGCTTGAGCTCTCTCTTTTTCTCTCTCTCAAAGAAGTAACCAAAATATTAAGGAAAAAAAAAAGAAGAGAAATGTCACTCTACAAAGTCCATTTTCCTTCCCACAGATGCTGGTGGTTTATTTGTTTTCTTCCCCTGGAGTGTCTCAGCCTCTGCTGGTACCCAGCTGTTCCTCTGTTCTGAGAGCCTTTTAGCTCTGCCATAGACGTGCTTTCCCATCTTCTTCATCTGGTTACTCAACAAGATAAATGTCCTTAAATAAAGAAGACCACTTTTGGCCTTCCCAAGTTTGGTGACCACCTACATTTATACTCATATGCCCTTTGGGGGAATCTTATCTTTATCCCACTGCTATCCCCCATAGACCATAGCTCAAACACCACACCGTCCTCCCATCTCTCCCACATCAGAGAGGGGTTCCGTGAAGGACGGCTTTCTCCATTCTTGTTACAAAATCAGTGTGTCAACTTGAAAGCCAAGGAAGACTTATTATTCGTGTCCAAAGAAGGCAAAGGAGGTGATATTTTCAAGAGAGAGTAACTCACGGAGAGCACTGCTGAGAAGGCAGAGAAAAACAAGACCCAAAAAAGGGCACTGGGTTGGTCAGGGAGGTGATCTTGACATTCATAGCAGCAGGATGGTGGGGGTGGAAGCTTTGAAGGCCAGGGATTAAGGAATCAGCAGGTGTTAAGGAGGAGGAAAAAGTTTTCCTGATTTTCCTAGGAGCAAATCTCTCCACCAATCATTACACGAGGTGCAGTCAGAGGAACTGTAAATTTGGATGGTGCAAGAAGGAGAGAGAGAGCAGTAGCAGGGCCAAAGAGAGGGGACGAGGAAACAAGTGTGACGAAGGTCATTCCTCAGAGGGCTACTTGAGAAGAAAGGGCAATTAATTGTGCTGGTGGTGGGGTCGTACCTTACCCCTCACAGCTATGTAAGAGCTTATGTAACAGATGAAATTTCAAAAAGCAGCAGGAAGTTCCTTGGCCAGGAACAGAAATTTCTGGGTGAATGTTGTAAGACAGGTACATTCATGAATGACACTACTGCCTATCTGAATTGCCTGATTAAAGATTTGGGTGAGAAAATTAGATTCCAGAACCAGAGGGGACCTGGAATATTATCTAATCCAACTCTGACCTTACGGAATCAGAAATTGAGACTCTGGGCAAAGTACCTAGTTAACGGTAAAGGTAGAAACAGACCTCCCACCGCTTCCCCCTTGCCGTTCTACTCCCAAACCCAAGAGACCTAGGTCAAAACTTTTTTATATGTAACATATACCCTTCTTCACTGCTGGCGTTTATACATGGAAATTTTGCAAAGCACAGTTGATAGGGGATTAACAAGAGAATATTTAAATAGATTCTCTTTAAATCTCAATGAGGAAAATAGATAAAATCTTTAAAAAGGCGGGGGGGCACCTGGGTGGCTCAGTCATTAAGCATCTGCTTTTAGCTCAGGTCATGATCTCAGGGACCTCGGGTCAGGCCCTGCATTACTCCCTGCTCAGGGGGAGACTTGCTTCTCCCTCTCCCACTCCCCCTGCTTGTGTTCCTTCTCTCACTGTCTCTCTCTCTCTGTTAAATAAATAAATAAAATCTTAAAAAAAAACTCAACGAGGAGATAGATTGATCAGCTTTACAAGTGGGAAAACTGAAGCTTGGCAAGGTTAAGGGACTAGTCAAACAGCTAGTCAGTGGCAGAGTAGGAACTAGGACAAATATCTCTGTCTCCAAGTCCAGTTCGTCTTTTCAGTACAAGACAGCTGCTTCTGGCTTTGGAAGAGCCTGTAAGACACTAACGGTCTCAGAATTATACATGCTTCTCAGAATTACACACAAGCCGGGCACCCTTCTCTAAAACAACACAGAGAGATCGCGGGGATGGTCTGAGAACACTGTGTTTGAGGAAGAAATCCTACCAGCGAGGTCTGTTCAGTAAACTGGAGACTTCCCTGCCTGGCCTCAAAACCTGGATCGGTGCCTGCGAGCATTAGGGTCTCCTGTCATTTGCCTGTCATTTTTGTCCATTAGTTGTGTTTTGGTTAGTCTGGTTGCTCAAAGCCTCATTCGAGTGAGGAACAGCATGACAACTTACTTTCAATTACTACTGTCAGGGTCTTAAATGATGTACCCTAAAATATACACTTTTTTTTTTTTTTTTGGTGGGCATAGCCAAAATGTGTATTTATATGGTTAAAGTCTGCATGTAATGTAAGAACTAAGAGTGGACTTTGAGAGTCAGGATAGAGGTTCAAATCCTGACTTCATTTAAACTCTGTGAATTTTGGCAAGCTAGTTAACATTTCTGAGTATGTTCCTTGGGGGTGATAAGAATACATAACTCATGGGGTTCTTGTGGCAGTCGAGTTAATGGGTATTTGGTAGGGTATGCGGTCATGGAAGTGAGGCAATGGTTTGGGAAAGGGAAATGCAGGTAGGGCCATGTCACCAAAACAGCCTGAGATTTAGAAACTCAGAGCTTTCTCTGGAGCTTTCTATCAGTGCCAGAGGGCCCTGGAAGCCAGGACAAGGTCTTTGTTGTTAATTCATGTCTTTTATGTTGCTATTTGGTAAAGCTCATCAGCTGACCACAGGCTGGCCATTGTCCACCCAGTCCTCTCATCCTACCCACTGCATTTGGCCAAATTCCTGTTCAGATGGCTCAGAACACTCTCAAGTCAACAGCACCCCCCCCCAACACATACTCACACACACACACCACAGTAAAACAAAACAAGCAAGATGGAGCCTCCACACTGGAAAGTAGGGTGAGCCACCATCCTAGTTGGAGTGGGATCAAAGAGGTTCCTGAGACTTTAAGTTTTAAAATCAATTTAGTCCTGGGTAAACCCAGATAAGTTCATCACCCTATCTGGAAGGTTGTTGAGGCATGAGGGCAAAGCCCTCAAACCTGGCTCAGAAGGGGCTACATGGGACCAGCTTGAGATCTCCCACCAAGCCAGGACAGTGACAAAATTCATACCCGGAACTGTTAATTTTGAGGCTATGATGCACAGAACCAGCAACATAGGGGAGCATGCACCCATTCAATCGTTTATTCATAGAACATTCGTAGAGCATCTACTATGTGCTAGATTTTAAGAGCTGGGGGAACAAAACAGGCAAAGCCTCTCCCTTTACGGAGATTCTATGTGAGTGTGTGAAAAAGCAGGTTAAAGATATAGTGGCTATGTGGGGTCTAAACATTGATCCAGGAAGGTTTCTCTGAAGGGGTAATATCTGAGCAGACACCTGTTGTAGTGAAGGAGCAAACCATGAGAACGTCAAAGGGAGGCTCTATTCCAGGCAGAGGAAACAGAAATAAAGGCTCTGGAAGGTGAGCTGCCCGCACAGGAAGGGAAGAAAGGCCAATAGGGCAGGGGCGAAGGGAGCCAGCCATTGAGGGAATGAAGCGGCAGAGGTGGCCGGGGCCAGATGGCTTAGAGCCCTGCAAGCAAAGGTAAGGACTTCGGGTTTTAAATGTCAGCTGTTATAACAGCAGTTTATTCTTCTTTATTGTGTTCCGAGTGTTGGCCCTATGAGCATCTCTGCTTCATCCTGCCCAACAGAATTCGGCTCATGAAAACACTGTGGCAGGTATTGGGGATAAAAAGCTGGTTTTCAGTTTATAATTTAGTTGGGGGCTGGGGTGGAGGGGATGGATGGGCCAGCGCTCTGAACACCTGGGAAAACACACCTACCCTGGGCTCTGAGGCCAGGCTGATTAGAAAGAAACAGTGTTTCCATGCCCAGAGAGGGGAGGGGTCACTTCCGGTGTGCCCCCAGAGCATCATGGGAGGAGTCGTGGTGGAGGTGGGGAAAGACCGGAAGTGACCCGTCGCCCGGTTGGGACCCAGTGGGAGGCGCTGACGAGACTTGGCGGGTAAGTGTGCGTGTGTCTGGGTTTGTGAGGCGGGTGGGGTTTGCGCCTCCGCGTCCCCAGGACGTGCTGTTCGTGCTGGAGGTGACAGAGAATAGGCCCCGGAGGCAGTGTGGCGGGGAGGGGATGGAAGTGGGACTGGGGAGCGAATTTGAAGGCGGGGCCAGAGGAATGATTCTGGAAACTTCTCGAGCCGCCAACTTGCACATGGCGTGTGGTGAAATCAGGCAGAGTCGTGTGCTGCAGTGTGCCTCATCCTGTTTGGGTTCCACTCTGTGGGTGTCAACGGCGTTATTTCTCCGAGTCCTGAGAAACAGTACGATTCTGTTGCTCGAAGGCACCTCCCTTTCCCCATTCCCGTCCGCGCTTTTCACGCCTCCTCTCCTGGCTCAAGACCTTGGGCTTCGAACCTTTGAACCTAGGACCTCCGTCTCCCGGAGAGAGCGCCTTGAACCCTAGTTTCTGGGAGAGGGGGTGGGAACACAGCCTGCCCTCCTAGGAAGGTCGGGCTGCTGTAAACCGAGAGAAGCCCTTTCCTGGGGGCTTTCCCCAAGGAGGGACTGTTTTTCCTAATTTCTCACCTTCCCCACGGGACAGGCTTTGTTTCTCCCTGTGGGCTCCGCAATCAGCGTCTTGGTGGCGGCCCTGGGCACCAGGAGGGAGGGATCGGGCTGGCAAATTCCAGCCTTAAGTAAAGGTTCTTGCCATCTGCCCACGGCTGATTCTTGGGCTTCCCACTTAGGAAAATGTGACCCGTGAAGGCCGCCCTGAAGGTGGCCGGGGACACTGGTATGTGTGACACGGGCCCAAACCCCAGCCACGGCCAGGAGGCAGAATTTGGGTTTGCTCCCTGACAGCTGCTGTGTTGGCTCTGGAATGTTAATCTCCGCCCGCCAGCTGATAGCTTGCATGAAGGGCAGAGGCTTTTAGCAGCTGTGCTGATGGGCTCCTCCATCAAATGACCCTCTCCGCTTCACCTTTCTGCAGTAGGTTATATCCACGTCTTTGATGAGAAGTGGGTATGAGATGTCCCCGAGGAACGGGTCACTTTTATTTTTTCTTTAAAAAAATAATATACATGTGCCTTTAAAACAATTCCAAAGCCGGGGCTCCTGGCTGGCTCAGTCGTTAGAGCGTGGGGCTCCTGGTGCTTGGGGTCGTGAATTCGAGCCTCACCTTGGGCGTAGAGATTGCTTAAATCAGTACACTTGAAAAAATTCTCCTAAAAAAATTTCCCACAACTAGTGCTTACGTTATAGACTGAAATGTAGAATCAAACAGCAAAGGAAAATTTTAAATCTCTCCTAAAATGAGCATAGAGTTTATCTAAATTTTGGGGTAAGTTCTTTTGCATTCCTCCCACCATGTTTGTAAACATAGACACAACTTTTTATTTTTTTATTTTTAGTTTTTATTATTTTTTTAAGATTTTCTTTATTTATTTGACAGACAGAGATCACAAGCAGGCAGAGAGGCTGGCAGAGACAGGAGGGAGCAGGCTCCCCACTGAGCAGAAAGCCCGATGAGGGGCTTGACTCCAGGACCTTGGGATCATGACTGGAGTGGAAGGCAGAGGCTTTAACCCACTGAGCTTCCCAGGCGCCCCTAGACACAACTTTTTAAACCAAGTTTTTTAAATCCATACACAGCTGGGATATCAGCCAATAGACAGGATTTTGTGGCCTGCCTTTAAAATTTAAGAGATAATGAAAGTTTTCTTGTGGTATTAACCCTTCTTCCACATCATGATTTTTTAAAAAATATTTTGTTTATTTATTTGACAGACAGAGATCACAAGTAGGCAGAGAGGCAGGCAGAGAGAGAGGAGAAGCAGGCTCCCTGCTGAGCGGGGAGCCTGATGCGGGGCTCGATCCCAGGACCCTGGGATAATGACCTGAGCCGAAGGCGGAGGCTTAACCCACTGAGCCACCCAGGTGCCCCACACATCATGATTTTTTTAAAAAAGAATTTATTTACTTGAGTGGGGAGGGAGGGAGTGAGAGAGGGGAAGGAAGGGGCAGAGGGAGAGAGACTCTCAGGCATACAACTGAGGAACTGGAAACGATGATGACCCAGTAGGTGCTCCACAAGAATGAGTTCGGTGTCAAAGGATTAGGAAGGCCCGTAAAAATATTGATGAAGCCATCATACACTTCTGCAAAAAAGGACATTCTTGGGGCACCTGGGTGGCTCAGTGGGTTAAGCCTCTGCCTTCAGCTCTGGTCATGATCTCAGGGTCCTGGGATAGAGCCCCGTGCCTGGATCTCTGCTCAGCAGGGGGTCGGTTCCCTCCCTCCCCCTCTGCCTGCCTCTCTGCCTGCGTGGACTCTCTCTCTGTCAAATAAATAAATAAAACCTTTTTTTTTTTTAAGGGCATTCTTTGTGACTGCATTGCAAAAATTGAAGATAAGGGATGTCACAGCATGTAAGGCTGCTTATTACAGTTTGGCTACTGTAAATAATGGTGCAGTGAACGTGGGCTGGGAGGGTGGTGCATATATCTTTTCAACTCAGTGTTTTCAATTTTTTTCAGGTAAATACTCAGAAGTGGAATTGCTGGATTGTAAGGTAGTTCTATTTACAAATACTTGAGGAAACTCTGTACTATTTTCCATGGTGGCTGCACCAGTTTGGATTCCCGCTTACCAGTACATGAGGACTCCCTTTTTTCCCCACATCCTTGCCAACAATCGTTGTTTCTTGCTTGTCCTTCTGTCAGGTATGAGGTGGTGAAATGCTTATTTAAATCTTTTGTCTCTTTAGAAATTGGGTGATCTGTTTTCTTATTGAGTTTTTAGACTTTTTCCAATCTTCTGGATACTACTCCTTTATCAGGGATGTAACTTGCAAATACTTCCAGTCTGTGGCTTGTCTTTTCATCATCTTTAACAGTGTTTTCAAAGAGCAGCAATTATATTATGATGAAATCCAATTTATCAGTTCTTTCTTTCTTGGCTTGTGCTTTTGGTGTTGTAGATAAGAAATCTTTGCCAAAACCAGACTCACAAAGATTTACTCTCATGTTTACTCCCAGAAGTTTTTGTAATTGGGGTAGTTTTGGTTTTCTCATTGATTTAAAATTTTCTTTAACAAAATTTATTTTATCTGTTTTGAATTTTTTTTCATTTTAAAATTTTGTTAATAATCTTAGATTTGAGATCATGGGCTATACATTTCATACTGTAAAGGCTGAAGCTGACAGTGTTGGGAGCTGGGAGAGCGTAGATGCTGGAAGAGGGACAGGAGCCCATAAAATATGGTCTTTGCCTAGGTCACTGTTTTTGCTCTACTGATTCCCCTTTTTCTGGAGACCAAACTCCTAATGTTTGCACTGTACCATTTCTTTCTTGTTTTATCCTTTGTCCCTCATTTCTTAAGTTTTTTTTTTCCCCCTCTGTCTTTCTCTTTGACTTCCTCATTCACTTGGTCAGAAAGTCCTTGTGTGCTGCCTTCCTAATTCACCTAGTATCCTGCACTCTCAGCATTTCCCAGGGCTGTTTTTCTAGTCTGAGCCACTGTCATTTGTTATCTTTTATTTTACTGTAGGCTCCCAGCTAGTCTCCCAGTTTCCATCTTTGCTGTCTGCAGTCTTTTCCTCAACACAGCAGCCAGAGTAATTTTTAAAAAATGTGTGTTAATATGTCTTCTCTACTTTAAACCCTCCAAAGCTTTGACATCTCACTGTAAAGACTCAAGGCTGTGCAAAGGCCCTCAGACCTTACATGATTGGGCCCCTGGTTCCTCTCTTATGTTATAACTCTATCTTGCTCATTCTCCTCCAGCCCCTGACATGTCAACTTGCCCCCACCTCAGGGCCTGTGCATTTTCTGTTTTTCCCTCAGCCTGAAGTATTCTGACCTCACATGCTCACTTGGCTTATTCTCTTGGTTCCTGCAGGTCTCTGCTCAAAGGTCTTTTTTTTTTTTCTTTTAAGATTTTAATTATTTGAGAGATAGTGTGCCTGCATGTGCCTGAGTGGGAGAGAGGGAGAGGGAGATGCAGACTCCCCACAGGGAGTCCAGCCCTGCTTCTTTATTTCCCACTAGCACTTATCATCTGACCTGTTACATGCTTTCTTATTCTTTGGTTGCCTTTCTGCCCTTGCAGAATGTAAGTTCCCAGAGGGCAGGAACTCTCTTTGCTTACTGCTGTACCCACAGATCATAGAACATTGCCTGGCATAGAGTAGATGCTCAGTAACTACTTGTGGAGTGGATCAATGAAGGGGTCCTGTCTGGAGAAGGAGGCTTAGGGAGTGTTTTCCTTAGTGATTTATAGCAATCTAGAGAGATTTAATAAAATCAAGTCCAGCAAAAGATACTTGTATGTGTGTTTGTGTGTGTGTTGCGGGGGTGTGGTAGGGGTGGGAAAGGCGATGTTGGGTGGTGATGGAGGTACAAAATACCGAATGCTCTGCAAGGCCATATATAGTATTAAAAAACAGGTGAGAACTGTATTTGAGAGTAAATAAGTTTGTAAATGAAAAAAAAATGAGTATGAGTTTGCTCGAGTTTTTATTTACTCAACATTAAGGGAAAAATGAACATCATAAGTGGCCCAGAATAGCACATTTTGTGCATTTCCTCAGCCTCTTGGCAGCATCAGGCCGATGTGCTCACTCTGCACTGACTTTCGTGTGGACCTCCCGGCTCTTCGCCCGCAGCTTGTTGACCTGGGACTCGGCAATGTCAGCGCGTTCCTCGGCCTCCTCCAGCTCGTGCTGGAGCTTGCGGAATTTAGCAAGATTAGTGTTGGATTGTTCCTCCTGAGAGGAAAGATAAAATTGTGAGAATTAGACTTTGTGATTCTCACTGCACTTGTCACCAAATAGGATTATTTCCTCAACTCAGATATGTCCTTCTTATGGTCTGTTTGGCATGTCTGACTTCAAATCTGGACAGAACTTGTCACTTCAGTTGTGTATTTTTTTTCGCTCTAAAGAATGAAAGAAGAAACACTTTTGAAGTGGAAGGACAGTCTTAGTGTGTCAAAGCCATGTGCACATGAAATCTGTTTCCGCTGCACGGACTGGGTAGAAAGAAGGAAGAGAGCCATGTGCCCTGACAGAGTTTAGTAAGTAAATGCAAGGTCAATTTTCAACTTTGAGACAACCTCACTTAGCAATTTTTTGTCCTATATTTTGACTTTGGCATACAGAGAAAGGGAAAAAGTGGGAAAAATGGGTCTGAGAAGATGCATGCATCTGTTGGTTTTACTTATTACCGCTTGAGCTCCTCCCTTCCTAACTTCTTGTCTACTTCAACCTACCACATTGTGTCTGGAAGAATGGAGAACATCAGGAATAGTGAGGCTGGAGAATCTTCCAGCATGTTCTTATTTGCTACAGTACATGTGGAGAGATGAGCCCCTGATGATACCGGTAGTGTCAGGAACGAATCAGCTGGGGTAAAGATTTATGTTTGGCTCTTGAGAACACTTGGTCTTGTACATTTCTAGAGGGAGAGGAGTATTTATCATGGACTACATTTGTGATGATGTAGTCTTTGCCGCTATCAAGGTGGGTTATTTGGAACTTTGTTTTATTCCTCCAAATCTTACAAAATGCCCAATAATAAAAATATCTCCTCTTAAAGTCCTATTCTGTAATCAGGATTTGGGGATAAGTTCATGTTTATAATATCTCATACAATATGAGTGGTATATTAATTGCATTTAGATCCAAAACAAAACAATTAAAAAATGAGTGGTATATTCTTACTTTGCTTGTTTTCTCATCGACACATTCTCTTAATATACTTTCTACTCCAAAAGAAGTTCTCTTCCTCCCTCAAGGGCTTAAAGGTACTCACAGCCTCCTCAGCTTGTCTCTTGTATGATTTCACCTTCGCTTGTAATTTATCTACCAAGTCCTGCAGCCTGAGAACATTCTTGCGGTCTTCCTCAGTCTGGGGGTGTGGAAAAACAGTCTGCATTCAATACAATGGAATGAGCCTCTCAGGCGATAAAGTAAACCACTTTGGTATGATGGCAGGTGGACCTGGGGTAAACTTGGTCAACCTTGAGCCTTCCTCCGTAGTATTAACAGTAGCCGTTCTTGTGAAATGTCCACACTGTGCAGGCACTGTGTTAGGGAATTCTGCACATCTTCTCTAATCCTCGCCTCCCTACTCTGAAGAGTACATGCTGTTACTCTCTTTTATAGGGAATGAAACTAAGGTTTAGAGTGTTAAGTAACCTACCCAAGTTCAAAAATTAAGAGGGGCCGAATTAGGACTAATGCCCTGTTTATCTGGCTTTAAAACCTGTATCGTTTTCTCTGATATACAATTTTCTAAAGTCTTACATGATCCTCCTAGCTTAGAAAAGGGTCTGAGACAAGCATTTTTATCATTTGCCCCTTATGTTTATATATTGAGTTCAGGTGGATTTGTTTGTGAGCACCACATAAATAGTTAAACGGATTGTCAGGTTCCCTTTGGGCAGGAAGTCTGGATGCTCTAGAAAGTTTTTCCCTTTACCTGGTAGCTGAGTTCCTTTACTCTTCTCTCGTGTTTCCGCAAACCTTTAACAGCCTCAGCATTACGTTTCTGCTCATTTTCAACCTCTCCTTCAAGCTCACGTACCTACAACCAAGAAAGATACTTATATAGCCAGTCTTAGGGGATATTAATTAGCTCACGACCTGCTGAAGATATTTTGGCTGAATGCCTTCAGCCTCAAAACAAAGTTGGGCTTTAATATATAGGGAGAGAGAAAAAGAGAGGGAGTGTCCTTTTCCCCTTCCCAGATTCAGAGCGATTGAGAGGCCCACCCTGGCCTCCAGTTTCTGGATCTGCTTCTTCCCGCCCTTCAGGGCCAGCTGCTCAGCCTCGTCCAGACGGTGCTGCAGGTCCTTCACCGTCTGCTCCAGGTTCTTCTTCATGCGCTCCAGGTGGGCGCTGGTGTCCTGCTCCTTCTTCAGCTCCTCGGCCATCATGGCTGCCTATTTGGTAAATGCATCAAGACAATAAGGAAACCTGTTAATGGCAGGTAACACACCTGTGTCAGTAAAACCAATGCTTATCTTGCTCACATCAGTGATGGCCTTCTTGGCCTTCTCTTCTGCATTGCGTGATTCTTGAATAACTTCTTCCACTTCACTCTGGAGTTGTGAAACGTCATTTTCCAATTTCTTCTTGGTGTTGATCAGGCTGGTGTTCTGTTAAAAGTAGTCAATGGAAAGTTATACGACTTGTTGTTTGCAAGTGTGGGATTTTACAGATGTCTTACTTGTTGGCTTGTGCAGGGGACCTGACAGCAACAGTTTACTCAACTTTAAATATTTGTTCAGTGCAAAATATTAATCATTTGAAAGATTGGAACAGCTCCCTCCCACTACCCCAGTGTCTATCTAATTTATGCATGAGGACTTTTGAGATTTAAGAATGCCTGTATTAATTAATTGCTCTTTCAATTATATTTCAATCAGACATTACTAGCGTTCTGTCCTCAAAAAGTTGGAAATAACAGAAAATAATTGATTTTTTTGTGAGTGCCTGGCATTGGGAGTTTTTCAGTTGAGAAAGGATCTATTCTCTGATAACTTTCATGATTTGCTCCCTGGGGGAATACTGAATTAGTCTTAGGAAAGCATTTTATTAAGATTTTAACCCAGTGCTTCTCAAAGGGAATCAGCACTGCCTCAGTGTGTATTTGGAAACATTTGGTGGTAGGTGTTTTTGCTTGTTAAAATGACCACCCGATGCTGCTGCATTTAATGTCCAGGCAAATCAGCAATATCCTGCAGGACTCCCGTACAGTAAACACAAAAGTGCTAAATGCAGAAGGACTCCTGACGAGAAACACTATGTGGCACATTTTTGGATTCCGGAGTTAACAAATCGTCTTTACTCAAGTTTATTCTAAATCATGGTTTTCAAGATCTAAGCGTCAAAACTCTAAAGATTTTTAAAATAAAACTCTCCTTTTAGAGATTAGAAAATCTTAAAAAAGACATATAGGAACACACACCAAAAAATCGCCTATCGTCCCACCATTCCAAGATAACTGCAGTTAATATTTTAGAGCATATCCCCCATCCTTTTTAATATACATATATTTATGAAAATGGAGCATTTTCCTGTTGTAATTCTGATCCATCACTCAGTAGTACATCCGCATCTGTCTGGTGTGGAGGTCTCACCTGGGTGTGCAGGAGCTGGACGCGCTCACTGGCGTCCAGGAGCTCCTGTTCTGCGGTTTTCCGGCTCCTCTCCGTCTGCTCCAGCGACGCCCGCAGCTCCTCGACCTCGGCCTGCAGCAGGTTGGCTCTGCGCTCCACCATGGCCAGCTGCTCCTTCAGGTCCTCCTGGCCCCGCAGGGCGTCATCCAGGTGCAGCTGGGTGTCCTGTTAAGTTAAAAAAAAAAAAAAAAGGGTTCGACACTCTGAAGAGGATGAGAACTTCCCAGGAGGGGACTGGCAGAAGGTACTGATGCCAAGAGCAGGAAGTGACAGGCCTGTCATTTGAGTGTGAAAATGCTGATGTCACCAGCTTAGGGGAGTGAGAATGGTCAGGAGACAGAGTCTCGTCCTAGTTATGCCATTAACTGGTTATTTTCTCACGTGTGAGTAACTAATGTCTGTCACTTAGAGAGTGTTTTCCATACGCTCTCCCTAGTACTTGACATCTGTTATCTCATGTGATTCCCACAGCAACCCTATGAAGTGGGGAGTTTCGTTCTTTCTTTGTAGAAGCAGCAGCAGAGGTTCTGAGAGGTTAAATCATTGGCTCAAAATCAGGCAGCCAGAAAGTAACCCAGCTAAGGCTCAGCCTTAGGCTTATTGGTACCAACGTCTTGTACTGTCTCCCATCTCAAAGCTTATCTCTGGGCTTCTGTTTGTTCTTTTATATAGCATTTCTGTAAAAATACATTCTGGGCATATTTAATTTAGCGGTCTCCATACTGTGAGCTGTATAATTTGTTAAAAGAAAAAAAAATCTGGGTTTTTTTAGCACAAAGATGTTTTGCTGAATGGAGGACAGGTCACTTCCCTGACTTAGCTGTTGATGAGGACCTGTTTACCTTCAGGATGCCTTGGGTGTTCCTGTAGTTGCTCAAACTCTCTGCAGCCACGCGGTTGGCATGGTTCAGCTGGATTTCCATCTCATTGAGGTCTCCCTCCATCTTCTTCTTGAGCCTGAGGGCATCATTCCTGCTCCTGATCTCCGCATCCAGGGTGCTCTGCATCGACTCCACAACCCTGATGTGGTTTCTCTTCAGCTGGTCGATTTCCTCATCCTTCTCAGCAATTTTCCTGTCGACCTCAGACTTGACTTGGTTCAACTCCAGCTGGATGCGCAGGATCTTTCCCTCTTCATGTTCAAGAGATGCCTTAGCAAAATAGTGGTCAATTAATAATGGAAAATAACTTAAATATTTGGAGTATATTGCCTTGTGAGCCAAACTCTTACTGACATCAGTTTGTCTGATTTTACAAAGTACAACACAACAGTTCCAGGAACCTGCTAGGTAAATCATTTTTTTTGTTGTTGTTTGTTCAGTCAGATTATATAGGGCAGCTCTGTAATAACGGTGCTTTGTAAAGTATTAAGTGCTGTGTAAGTATTATTCATGTGAGTACTAACAGAACTTACTTTTAAACTCATGTAGGAAAAATGAACCCTCAGTCTGTTTTATACATTAAAATGTTTGTAGAAATTCTCAATTTAAAAACATTTTTCTGATTACAGAATATATATATTCACTGTAGAACATGGGGCAATATATAAAAAAAGGGGAAAACTTCCTATTGTGTGTCCCACCCAAAGATGACCATTTTAATATGGTACATATTTTTTAGTCTTTCTTCCTACTTATGTGTATATTTTTACATGATGAAAATTATAGTGTATATTCACATGAGTCTTGGCTTTGAAATTATTGTCCACCATAAATACTTCCCCATATTAATTATATTTAGTGGCCTAATACAGTTGCATCATATGAATGTTCCACAGTTAGCTTCATCTTGTTCTGGGATTGGAAATCTTTGTGCTTAAAGATTTACCTCCATTTAAGAGAATTTTCCTGAGGTAGATTCTTACAGAATTGATGGGTCAGAGTATTACATTTTTAAGGCTTTTTCTGACTATTGCCAAATCGTCCTTGATAAAGGCTATACAAGTTCATATTCTCCCAAGTGCTGTAATAATGGATCCATCGCCCACTTTGAGTGTTTTCACCCATGTCTTTGATTTTCCCCCTTAGCAGAATAATATGTACCTCTGCTTCTTCTAAGGCAGCCTGAATGTCACATTTCTCTTGTTCCACTTGCTTCTTTATTTTCTCCAGTTCATGGATTTGCTTCCCTCCCTCGGCAATCTGCTCAGTGAGGTCAGAAATCTCCTCTGTGGGTGAACAGAAGGGGAGGAGCGGTCAGACTCATGCAGCATTGCAAGGGTCTTGCCAGGGCTGTTGGAAGTACGGAAGTTCAAGAGCACTCACGCTGCAAGTTCTTGTTCTCTCGCCTTAGGGTTTCCACGTGATCCAGGGATTCCTCATAGGCATTCTTGACCTTGAACAGCTCAGTGCTGAGCGCTCGGGCCTCCTTCTGGGAGGCCTCATGTTCAGCCTGAGTTTCCTCGTACTTCTGTTTCCACTCCGCCAGGACCTGAAAAGCACCAAATTGTCAGCTTCTGCAAGGAGAAAGGGAGACCAAGTTTTAAACATCGATGAAGTTTAAGCAGGGCGGTCCACCTTGTCGAAGTTCCTCTGCTTCTTGTCCAGGGCGGCACAGGCTGCATTGGTTCTCTCCACATCCAGCATGAGGTCCTCCACCTCATTCTGGAGCCGCTGCTTTGTCTTTTCTAGAGAAGCGCATTTGGCGTTCACGGCTTCTACGTGCTCCTCGGCTTCTTGCAGACGCTGGGCCAGCTTCTTCCTGAAACGTTAGCCAGGCAGTTAAGGAGAGTGGTCTGGAATAGGGGCAAGCGATAACATTATAGAAGCAGGCCTGCTTCTATAATGGCAGAGAACATATGGCTATCCAAGCTGTGGCAGCCAGAGCTGCTTTTTAGATCGGTCCTTCATGAAGAGGTCCGAAGTGGTGAGCCCCTGGGTTCAGCCCTTAGAAGCTGCTGCTGGTGCTCCATTGTACGTGTCTTATTACAGAAGTAATTCAGCGCTTGCAGGACTTGTGATTGAGTCTGGTCGCAGAAAATGATTATTCAGGACAATTTTATTGATTGATGTATATATCTCATCTCATTCCAAAAAGGATTTGAGGCTAACTAGATATTTTACTGGGCAGAAATGTACTGAGCATACTCATTTGCTTTCTGACTTTCCATTTCATTTTATGTACTTTTTCCTTGGAGAAAAATAGATAGTTTCTGTTAATATGTATTTGGAGTTCTCACCAGAGAGAGAAATTGATGGATAAATCAGGATAGTTTAAGCAAGGCAAGTTTTCTTTTTTCCTTTTGAATTGCCCACATTCTTCATTCCCCATTGAGTGCTAACTCTACATCCTAGTGGTACAGAAAAGCCTTTCACCCTGAAGCCCAAGAAGATCTACTTGAAGGTCTTCTGTGGTCTATACACAGACTAAGGGTTTATTTCATTTAGACCAACCCTGGACATCATGTACAGTTTGGTGGCCTCCAGCATGGGTTTGAAGAGCTATGTCTTCCTACTGCAATACTAAGAAGGTGGGCTCTGGAATCAGGATATCTGGTTTTAATCATGTGCCCTTGGGTTAGTGGGTAACTCTCACAGCCTTTTTCCTTGTCTGTAACATAGGGGTAAAACATGACGTTGCTATGAAAACTAAATGAGCTCATGTGTATATATAGTACTTGACACATAGTGTGTGCTCCGTACTTGACACATAGTGTGCTATTACTGTTACGTTACCATCATTGACATCATCATCATTGTGTTTCTGGGAGTTGCTGAGTTGTGCAGCTAGAAACCATGTCATTTTCCTCCCCCAGTGTTCACAGCACGTACTTGGCCTCCTCCAACTCCTCCGTGCGCTGGATGGCGTCTGTCTCGTATTTGGTCCTCCACTGGGCCACCTCGCTGTTGGCCTTGGACAGAGCCCTCTGCAGCTCGGCCTTGCCCTCCTGCTCCTCCTCATACTGTTCCCGCAGCAGGTCGCAGTCGTGGCGGGAGGACTGCAGGGCGTGGGCCAGGGCGTTCTTGGCCTGCAGGAGGACTAGTTCAGTGACTTGAACGCATTTTTTCAGTGATACATAATTTATATACACAGACTAGAACCGAACGGGATGTGCTTTGATTTGCTCAGCCAAGATCTTTGGTAAAACTCACTTTAGTTTCTTCTTCCAACTGACGTTTCAGCTCCTCGATCTGCTGCGTAGATGCTTGTTTGCTTCTTGAAAGCTGAGAGACTAAAGCATCTTTCTCATCTAATTGTCGGGAATATTCTCCTAAGAATAACAGACGTAAATGAATTGGTTAACGGCATAAAACTAAGCTTAAGCGTTCATATATGTGTATACCTGTACATTTATATATGTATATACATCAAATATATATTTTATCTGCTTCTAAATATGCATATAGAGCTGGTTGGAACTGGAGGCAAAAAGCAGAAATGCCACAGAAGCGTCACAGGTAAACTATTCTGCCGATTCTGGCTTTGCATTCTCTCTCACTTGCTCAGCACGTTGCACCAGATGGTTTACTTCCCTCTAAAGTGGGAGGGAGTATTGCTGTTTCTCCAGAACCTCTGGAATCACTTTTATCTAGTATGTAGTTCCAGGGCCCAGGGGAAGGTCCGCACCTGCTTCGGTCTGCAGACGCGCTCTCTGAGTCGTCAGGTCGTTGATCAGCCGCTGCTGCTCCTCTTCCCTGGTCTTAAGTTCACTCACCTGGTCTTCTAGAGTGCGACACATCTTTTCAAGGTTCCCCTATGGGATGTGGCAGTGAAAGATGAGTCACTGAATGCAGTAAAAAAAAAAGTTAAAACTTGAGTAAAAATACTTTCAAGTATTTTTAGAGTGAGTAAATTCAAGCATGAGTAGAAAGTTATGGTGCCAACTTGGATGGGACAGGCTAAGATTTCAGCATGGTGAGGGTAGAATGTCCCCGAAGTAGCCCTTGTTGGAGCCCATTCATTTTCTCCAACAATACTGACACTTGCTTAAAGTGGATTTTGAAATCATCTTAATAGGTCATAAGGAAATGCTAACAGAAATGAAGTAGAATGGAATATATTAGAATAGGAAATTTTAGATTAGTGCTATAAACTGCCAGCAAACAATGTTTAGTGACAGAACAATGAGTATTCTGTCAGGTTATTAATTACCATCAGGTAGAGATGGTTTGGGGTACCTTGGCTTTGGAAATGGCCTCTGCGTTACTGGCGAGGTCATCGATCTCCATCTTCATCTCGCTCTTCTCCTTCTCCAGCTTCTGCTTCACCCTCTGCAGGTTGTCAACCTGCTCCCCGAGCTCGGCCATGCTGTCCGCATGCTTCTTCCTCAGGGTGGCCGCCGTGGCTTCGTGCTGCAGGGTGGCCTCTTCCAGGTCCCGGCGCATCTTCTGGAACTCGGCCTCGCGCTTCTTGTTCATCTCGACCTGGGCAGAAGTGGCCCCGCCGGCTTCCTCCAGGCGCTCGCTGATCTCCTCCAGTTCCCGGGAAAGGTCAGAGCGCTGCTTCTCTGCTTTGGCCCGGGAGGCCCGCTCTGCCTCGATTTCCTCCTCCAGCTCCTCGATGCGGGCCTGGGGGTGACACATCAACATTAACATAAACTCATCTCAGTCTCAGCGTTTTTGGGGTTTTTGTGAGATGGTTCACCTGCAGCTCTTTGATCTTCTTCTGTAGTTGAACTTCTACTGCCTGTTCATCTTCAATTTTGCTTAGCAGATTGCTGATTTCAAATTCTTTCCTGTAGACGGAAGACCAAGACATATTACTACTCATGAATTGAAAGATGATATCACATGGAATTTTTTTCTGGAGTTCCTACTTTTTGAGTTTCTCATCAAGTTGCTGCTTGTCATTTTCTATATCCATTGTGGATTCTTGGGCCAATTTTAGGTCTCCCTCCAGTTTCCTCTTTGCTCTTTCTAGATCCATTCGAAGTTTCTTTTCTTGCTCTAGAGACCCTTCAAGCTAATGAGAAAGGAAAATACGTTAAACATTGAAAATGTTTTTTAAAGAAATCCTTTAGATGGATATCAAAAACACACTTACATCATCCACTTGCTGCTCTAGCTTGGCTTTAGCCTTGGTCAGGGTGTTGACTTTGTCCTCTTCTGCCTGCAGGTCATCCAGGGTCTGCTGGTGGGCCTCTTGGAGGGCTTTCTTCTCCTTGGTCAGCTTTGCGATGGTTTCGTCCAGACCTGCCATCTCTTCTGTGAGGTTTTTCACCTTAAAAAATTAAAAAGAGAAATGATAGCTGTGCTAAAGCATGTTGGTAGGGTGGCAGAACGTCTGTATGGTAGAACAGAATATGACGCATACTTTGTTCTCTGTGGCGTGCTTCTCCTTTTCAACCTTGGCCAGGGTCAGCTCAAGGTCGTCAATGTCTTTCTTGAGCTCTGAACACTCATCCTCCAGTTTCCTCTTCTTGGCCGTCAGCTCGGCGTTGATCTCCTCCTCATCCTCTGCTCTCTCAGTCACCTCCTTGATCTTGGCCTCCAGCTGGATTTTGTTTTTGATCAGTTGCTCACACCTTTCCTCTGCATCAGCCAAGGCATCAGCTTCCTATGGAGAGGTTCGTTAAGGTCATTAGAGAGCTTGTTACGGTTTTGAACTTGTTCTTTGCACAAAATAGTAGTGTTTGCTGATTTTTTGTGCCTTTTTCGGTATGAATATATATTAAACTTAATTGAACATTATTACATGGCCTGGAGAAATGGAGCTAATTAAAAGCAAGACTATAGACTTAGAAGCAAATTAATTTGAAAAATGACTGGATTGAAGTGTCTAGGAGAATGATAGGCCATGGGAAGCCTGAGGTCTTGTTTCAGTATTGTCTCCATATGGATGAACATGGGCAAATTACTTCATTCCTTTATCTTTAGTTTTCTGATATGTAGCTGAGAGGGTGGGAATAAATGATCATTGGGAACATTTCAGGTGTGATATCAAAAGATTTTTTTAAAAGAATTTATTTATTTATTTATTTATTTATCAGAGCGCACAAGCATGGGGAGTGGCAGGTAGAAAGAGAAGCAAGCTCCCCACCGAGAGGGAGCCTGATGTGGGATTTGATCTCAGGACCCTGGGATCATGACTTGAGCCAAAGGCAGACGCTTAACTGACAAAGTCATCCAGGTGCCCCCAAAGATTTTGACTTAGGTTGGTTAAATTTGATTTTGCTCATTCCCTATTCAGCTTAAAAAACTAGTTGTTTGGCTGAATTTAAAAAGGAAAAGAAAAAGAATTTAAATAAATTTATGCCTGTGAATACATTTCCATGAACTGTTTGTTGATACACTCACAACCTTCCTGATAGTCCACAGCAGTGCTGTAAATGTCCATAGTTTTCATTTGTACTTTAAGGATCACCTGTTAGTCTCAACATGAATTTTAGAATATACAAGAATGTGTAATTTTGAGGCATTACATAGCCCCGAACAGTTTTTATGAGTGACTGAGGAATTCAAATACAAATCAGCTCAGCCTTATTAGATTACTCTTGCATGGGGAATTTCTTTAACTTCTCACTCAGTGTTTGTTTTGTTCATAGGTTATGTTTTTTAAATGCTTAAATGAATGACAATGCGGACGTCCCAGGGGTCCTTTGCTCTTATTTTTAATAGTGATGTATTTGGTAAGTGTTTATTCACTGACTGATGACAAGAACTGTGAAGAGACGCTAGGCTGAAGCAGCTGTTGGTTGCGTGTTTTGGGAAAATGTAACCTTCATGTAAGTGAAGGTATCAGAAGGGAAAGTTGAAAATAGCTTTCAGATTTTAGGGAAACTATCCTTTTCACAGGTTTTTTTCATGACAGTGGTGGCTTTTGGACCATGCAAATGAGAGGTTGTGCTTGGCCAGAGTACTGGTCCAGTCTGTCCCCCACCCTGATTACAACTTCTTCCTGAGCTAGTAAACAGAAGCTTTAAGAGCTTGGGATGTCTGTCAGAGGAGGGCTCACAGAGGGAAATTGGCTCTACCTCATACTCTGGTTGCTCAGTTCATGTAACTGCAGGCAGATTTATTGAGCTAAATCTCAGGGGTTAGGGATGGAGAGAAATAAGAATAAGGGGCACCTGCACCCCAGTGTTTATAGCAACAATGTTCACAGTAGCCAAACAGGCAAGAGCTGAGATGTCCATTTGACAGATGAATGGATAAAGAAGATGTGGTTTGTATATACAATGGGATATTACTCAGCCATTAGAAAGGATGAATCTTACCATTGACACTGATGTGGTTGGAACTGAAGGGTATTATGCTGAGTGAAATAAGTTAGTCAGAGAAAGACTGTTACCATATGGTTTCACTCATATGTGGAATATAAAAAACAGCATAGAGTATCATAGGGGAAGGGAGGGAAAACTGAATGGGAAGAAATCAGAGAGGGAGACAAACCATGAGAGACTCTTATGTATAAGAAAACAAACTGATGGTTGCTGGAGGGGAGAGGAGTGGAGGAATGGGGTAACTGGGTGACGGGCCTTAAGGGGGGCACATAATGTGATGATGAGCACTGGTGTTGTATGCAACTGATGAACCAGAAGTTTCTGCTTCTGAAACTAATGAGGTACGGTATATCGGCTACTTGAATTTAAAAAAAGAATAATGGCCTTTTTTTAATTTCAGTACAGTTTCAGACTTGCATTTGGAGAACAGGACGATCCTCGTAAGGCTGGGATGAAGCACGCCAGGCAAATGGGTAAGCTGTCTGACTGCAGGCTGGGTCCTTGCCCTTAAAAGCCTTCGTGGCTGCTAGATTTGTGATCTATTGAATGGTCTTTAGTCCTCCCTTTCCCATTTGTAATGTGGAAGTCATTGTGCATATCTTCCTCATAGGCCTACTGAAAGGTAAGTGAAACACCTAAAAGAGTAACTTGAGATGTTTCTTTTCCAAGACAAGGCTGTTTGTAAATCTGAAGTAGGTATGCCTTCCAGAAACGCTGCAGTAACATGTTGCATTCAGAATACAGAATACTCGGGGCGCCTGGATGGCTCAGTGGGTTAAGCCTCTGCCTTCAGCTCAGGTCATGATCTCAGGGTCCTGGGATCGAGCCCCGCATCGGGCTCTCTGCTCAGCAGTGAGCCTGCTTCCTCCTCTCTCTGCCTGCCTCTCTGCCTACTTGTGATCTCTCTGTCAAATGAATTAAAAAAAAAAAAAAAAGAATACAGAATACTCACAGACTGGACCTGGAGCTGCAGGTCATTTTTCTCTTTTAAGAGAGTGACCATTTTTTCCTCCAGTTCCTTCCTTTTGGTCTCTGACCTGGCGAGCTCGTCTTTGGTTTTCTGAAACTCTTCCTTCATGGTGGCCATCTCCTTCTCGGTCTCCGCGCTCTTGAGGAGTGGCTTGATCCTGAAGAAGAGCTTCATCCAGGGCCAGTGCTTGACGTTCATGAAGGCGCGGACGTTGTACTGGATGCAGAAAAGGGCTTCTCTGAAATGATGTAAAAATCAGTGTCGAGGGCGCCTGGGTGGCTCAGTGGGTTAAGCCTCTGCCTTCGGCTCAGGTCATGATCTTAGGGTCCTGGGATCGAGTCCCGCATCGGGCTCTCTGCTCGGTGGGGAGCCTGCTTCCCTCTCTCCCTCTGCCTGCCTCTCTGTCTACTTGTGATCTCTGTCTGTCAAATAAATAAAATCTTAAAAAAAAAAATATCAGTGTCGATCAGGTCATCGGGGCCAGTGTTACTGTTGTCAGTTTTTATTTTACTCACAGGTTCCCCCTGTGGTGAGCCCCAGGTGTAAATGATGCAGCAGATTTTGTGTCTGTTCCATGCGGGCTTTATACAGACACAGACACTCATCGTAGTGCCCAGTGTAACCAGTTTGCTAAAGTATATGGCTCATATTGAACAGTTCTGTGTTCTCAAGACCCTTACCACACTAGCAAAGGAGCAGACTGTAGAGCGGGAATACTTCGCACATATGAGAAACACATACCAGTTTAAGATCCTTTGAGATACTGCAGTATTGGTGATTTGGGAGTGGACATGGCATTTGTGAGTTGGTTGTGCTGCCAGGCTGTTGGCCTGCAGAGTAAGCTGTGAGATGACACCGGACGCTGGGATGCCCTGCCTGAAGAGTTTAGGATTTAGCACATCTTTCTTGAAGCCTTTCCTCTTATTTTGATTACCACTGAATTATCCACTCATAACTTTTGTTAGCTTTTTTAGATAATGTACTGGCTTTCCTCAGATTCTTTCAAATGCCTCATTCTTATTTCCTTAATTAGATTGTTAATATCTATAGGTGATTTAGCATGCATTGAGCACCCAAATTTGTTTTATCTAAGTACAATTTTTAAATAGTAATAAAAGATGTCCCTTCTGCAAACTGTAGCACTAGACTAGTAAGCTTTGCTGTATACCTCTTCAAGCTTATTAAAATGAAAATTCACTTTCTGTATAGGTCCAAATTACAAGAACCATGACTCTGAGAAGGCAAATACCATGACACAAACCACAATGTAGACACGTGGGAAGGACTTGGGAACACTTAAAATACCAGTCCAAGTAAGCAGGGGAGGAGCAAAATGAACGCAGTGAGTGTGGTGGGGGTAGGAGGGGGCAGGGAGTGCATCGGTGCTGGATAGACAGAGCTGGATAAGTCTCACTGGAGAAAGGACAGAGGCAAGTTCTGGATTGGTAAATAAGTAAATTAGGATGAAGGGGAAGGGCTGGGGCAAACAGGAAAACAGGAGATAAGCAAATTACTCAGCCTGGCTGGAAAAGGCTGTGTGGTTGGGAATGACGGACGTCCTGGGGAATACAGAGGGCCTTGACAGCCACGCAAGGCAACTGGATTTGTCATGGGGGGCCAGGGGGCCACAGACTGAGATACGCATGTTGGAAACCGTGCTTATTACACATTATTCTGGCAGCTCTGTGTGAGGTAGATAGGGAGAAGCTGGAGGGAGTCCAAGTGTGAGGGCTCAAGAGAAGGCGGATATGTCTTAGCAGTATGTTCTAATCGTGTGAAAAGCATGTATTTGCCACAAAATGAAAGTTAATAAATGAGAAAGGCTGGGTGATAGTCCCATAGGGACTTTACAATGCAGATAATCTGCACTGTTGTTACCTCCTTTGCAACATCTTCTGATACTCGACCCTCATTAGGAATCCCCTGCAGACGGCCTGAGTTCTTGTTATAATCTGGGCCAACTTTTCATCTCTCATTTCTTCCAGAAGACCCAGAAGTCCAGCTTTGAAGAAAACCTGGAAAAAAGGAGAATCCCGAGTCTTCCCCATGGTACAGGAGACACAGAAATAGAAGAAAGGCATGGAGCAGGAAGGAATAAATGACAGATATACCTTGGTATGTCCAAATTTGTACTGGGTGTGGTCAATATCAATAGAGGCAAGAAGTTTCTCCGAAGCCTTCTTGCTGTCGATGAACTGTCCTTCTGGAATAGCGCTTGCATTTAAAACTTTGTATCTGTTCAGTCAAACAAAGGAAAGAATGATTAGCGAGGTATGATTATATGGGGCAACCAAATGACCCCAAAAATCTGAGAGAAAAAGTAAAAGAAAATCCAGCTGTCCTTCAGGTGCAGATAGTAACACAGTGTGATTTTTCTGTAGTTTAATGCATGTGTCCTTCCTATTTATAAAAAATATCACCTCTTCGAACTGTCATCCTGTCCTATTGCCAGAAGACTATATTACCTGACTTCTTAATTTTATAGCATTTACTAAGCAGGGCACATGAAATACAATGAACAGAAGACAGCAATTAAGATGATAGAATGTTCACAGCATTTAGTGAAATACAACAAAGAGACACTGGCCTTTGTTTAAAATCCCCATAAAGGATCCTGCTTGGGAACCCCTTCCTGCAGATGCGGATCCCTTCCAGCACCCCGTTACACCGCAGCTGGTGCAGGACAAGTTCATGCTCCATGGCCCCTGAGAGGAAGAGCACACATGCCTCATTTCATGGTCTAAAGCAAGCATCCTGGAGCTTGTTCAGGCAACGGGTGGGTCTTACCTGGAGTCTTGGTTTCATTGGGGATGATGCAGCGTACAAAGTGGGGGTGAGTGCTCCTCAGATTGGTCATCAGCTTATTTAGATTTTCCTAGAAAGCCAGTCAGAAGGAACTTGATGAGAAAGTTTGATTTCAGATTGCTTTTTTGTAATTATTTGGAGTGAACCTAGGCAGTCCCTTAACTGTGAGGTATAAGCCTCTGAGGCTTCAACTGCTCTGTGTTTTTAAGGTCTTCGGAGTTCTAGACTGCCAGTTAGTCACAAGGCCAAGTGCTGGGAAGAAATGCAGGTCTCCAGGGTATTCATTTATAACAGTTAGGATCTATTCTCTAAACAAACTGCAAATCCCATAGCCTTGATGCATAGGAATTGCTCTCATCTGGGAATCAGAAGACAGAATCTGTGGTCTCATTCTGCTGCTGATGAGCTGCTTGACTGTAAAATCCCACTTGTCTTTCTGGACCTTAATCTGAAAAGAGTTGAGATTACCTCTAAATCCTCTTTCATCTATCTCAATGCTAGTAATTTTCACAGTTGTAGTTGACACTGGGAATCTAAGCTAGCCCTTGTCCCACCTTTGCCGTTCCTTCCTTGAGGTTATTATTCTCCATGGAACCTGTGACTTCTTGTTTGTAAATTTTTTTTTTTTGATGAGTCTAAAATCACGAGACTGTATAATCTTGCATGGGTGGTTCTTGGGTGCCTGGGAATGATCCACAGCCTGAAGCATCTAGGGGATGTTATTTCAAAAATAAAGTAATTGCTTATGACTGATGATGATGTCTTACTCAACTATAGAAAACTCACATGTAAATATTTCTCAATATTTCTTAGGTATAGTCTTTGAGAAGGCACAGTTGCTTTTTTCTTCTTTCATATACCAGTTAACTATTAGGAAACAAAATAAGTACTGTGGGCTTCTCTTCTTGAAGACATGTGCAAGGATAAGTTTATGAAGCAAGAGCCTACTTGGTGAGATAAGGCAAATTGGTAGTGAAAAAGAAAAAGAACTGGCCAGTCTTCCTGTTCTAGTCATGGGTTATAGTCTTCAGTTTTAAAAGGAATGAGATTTAGCTGTGCAGATTCTGACAAAGTAGCCATGGTCCAGACATTTCACACATTTCCCTTTGGAAGAGTTAGTTGTTAAGCTATCTGACAAAATCACATTATTTGTAGTAAAATTATTTGTTATTTTAATCTTAAGAGATATTTTTTAGCTTAATCATCCAAACAAATCATTAGTCTTGGTTTTAGAGGATTTTCTGCCATTATAAAAAATTAAATCCACGTCAGAGGACAAAGATGTATGTTGGGGGAAGGATGTGCTAAAGAGCGTGTCTCTGGTTCATTGTCAAAGAACTCAGGAACGTTCTCGAAGGCCAACATTAGTAGAATAAAGATAACAGCTTTCCTTGGGTACAGCTTTGAAGTTCAGCTATGCTTCTTTAAAAATCAGCCTGATTACATAATATGAAAGCTGCTAAGGCTGTTTCGGCATTACTGAACACATTAGATGATCGTAATGAAGAATAATGGGTAGAGCATCTGGCCCTGTAAGAGAAGTATTGCTTGGTTCTACCATGATAAGAGTGAGTATTTGAACATTCCACTCTCTCCTGATTTATTCTAAACCCTGTAATTATGATAATTTATAGAAACTGAATAGAGTTTTTGGGTGAAATTTGTACTTTACCCTGAAAAGGGCTGACACCGTCTGGAATGAAGAACCCTTCTTCTTAGCACCTTTCTTTGCGCCACTATCTGAGGTAGAAAGAACAACCTGTCAATTAGAGCAGAATCCTAGAGGCTAGAATGTTATGTTGACATTTGGTGGGAATGGGCTTGATTTAGTTTAAGCACAGAAAGTACCTGCTTCAGCACTTGCATAGGTGGAAAAGAGACTGGCCAGAGTCTTCATCGCGGACTTCTGGTACAGCCCAACCACAGTGTCATTCAGAGGGTCCTTGTTCTTGTCAAGCCAGCCACCAATGTTGTAGTCCACAGTGCCGGCATAGTGGATCAGAGAGAAGTGGGCCTCGGCCTTGCCTTTAACAACCTTGGGCTTCTGGAAGTTGGCCGACTTGCCCAGGTGCTGGTCATACAACTTGTTCTTGAAGGAGGTGTCTGTGGCCTTGGGGAACATGCACTCCTCTTCTAGGATGGAGAAGATGCCCAGTGGCTGAATTCAGAAAGGTGGACATTAGTGTCAATGTACCTTTCCCAAAAGATGCAGACCTGGTGGCTGTATAAGATTGAATTATCAGAACTGCCAAATAAGTAAATATATAAAATAAACCAGGTCATAGCCTACAAAGAAATCCTTTTGTTATCATTGGAGTGGCTTTCCCACCATTCCTTGTCATATTCAATCCATAGCACACTTTCAGGTAAAAGAATAGCAGAATACAAACTCCAAATGTCAGTCAGTATAGCATGTATGGGCATCTTGTTAAAATGTTCTGTGTTATCACACTTTTTGCCTATTTAATGCATTAATCTACTGTCACTTTTATTTTATTACGAAAGGGATTTACTGACTTAGAGTGATGTTTACTTTATATGCAGTAGTTGAATAATATAAATAATCCAAACCTTATTTAAGACATTTTCTTTATTTAATCCCTTTTGGATTATGGAAAACTATAAGCACTTAGACTTCTTGACTTCCAAACAGATTATCTTTCATAGAGGTTCTCGCTGAGTTACATGTGTACTAATTTTTACCTAGAAATGATATTTATTTATGTTGCTGATGTCTTTGATTGCGATGGAGATAGATTCAGAGCTAGTGAGGTAGTTCTGCTGGTGGAGCTGATCATCTCAATTGAGTTTTCAGAGCTGCTTTAAAATCAGGTTTGAGTTGCTGTTAGGACAAAACTGGTTAGAACAGAATGAAACTAAACATGCTGATCCTCCTCCTCCTCCTCCTTCTTCCTCTTCTTCTTTTTTTAAAGATTTTATCTACTTATTTGTCAGAGAGAGAGAGCAAGCACACGGGCAGGCAGAGGTAGGGGAAGAAGCGGGCTTTCAGCTGAGCAAGGAGCCAGATGTGGGGCTCGATCCCAGGACCCTGGGATCATGACCTGAGCTGAAGGCAGACGCTTAATCGCTGAGCCACTCAGGTGTCTGCTGCCACTCTGATCCTTCATATGCAGAAGTTGAAAAGAGGAAGTTAGTTCTAAACAAAAATTCTATTTGTTCTGATAGCCATCTATGTAAGATCACCGTGATACTTTCTAGAATTGCTTCATACACTTGGGAAAGTTATCCTTGCACTCTGTCTTTCCTTTAGAAGTCAAACAGAGCAAGGTGCTGGGGTGGCTCAGTCAGTTAAATGTCCAACTCTTGATTTCAGCTCAGGTTTTGATCTCAGGATTGTAAGTTCAAGCCCCGAGTTGGGCTGCATGTTGGGCATGGAGCCTACTTAACAAAACATGAAGAAAGTCAAACAGACCTTCTCGATGAGCTCGATGCAGGCAGCCAGGTCCATCCCGAAGTCGATGAAGGTCCACTCGATGCCCTCCTTCTTGTACTCCTCCTGCTCCAGCACGAACATGTGGTGGTTGAAGAACTGTTGCAGCTTCTCGTTGGTGAAGTTGATGCACAGCTGCTCCAGGCTGTTGAACTAAATAAAACAAAATTTTCAACATTAAATGGATTTTTTAGGAGTAAAATTCTGAAAAATTCTTTTATTGAAAAACTAAAAAATTCTTTTAGTGAAAAAAGTGTGGAATCCAGTAAAGAAATAGAATTTAAACTAATTGTTGTTCTTTCAGAGGTCCCAAGGGAAAAAAATGATGATTTTTTTTGACATGAGCCTTTATTGTGAATTCTGGGCATTATTTAAAGGCACAGGTGTCAATTATACAGCAAGACTTCTGGTAGAATCGACCTCTTCACAGCTGTAAGCTTGCATAGCAAAAGCATACCTTGAAAGTACAACCATGGTCCCATGAGATATGGTTTGGTTTTAAGGGTGAAGGCAATTTATTGGAAAAACTCACTTCTTTTACCATCCCACTCTCCAATTCAGGATAAAGTTCTCATTTTCACTCTTGTCTGTCACAGAATAAGGAAAGCTTATGCTGCAACCTTTTAGTGGATGTACAAAGCGGAATAATAGGCAAGTTTTTCTCCTCTCCATCTCAAACGTCTAGACGCTATTCCTCTTGCCGGGTCTGTCAGAGTAGGGACCTGATGACCTGAAGGAGTCTTCGTACTAATTTACACCCGCCTTTTACACATGCTACAGCGGATGCCCTGGAGGTGAAATAGTGCATGTCCGATGAGCCTGGGACAGGAGAGACTATGACCAGTGCGCTTCCTCCTCTACCAGAGATGCTCTATCTACATGTCTGGGCTCTTGTCCTGGCTTTGCCTTAAAGGGCTGTGGGATCTGTAGCAAGGGTTTTCATTTCCCTGTGGCTCTTGTTTTTCCACATGTAATTCGTAGTAATATTCATTATCTTTTCATGGGTTGTTTGGAAGATTAAATGAGGGATCATTAAATGAGCATCTTAAAGTGCTTAGTGGAGTCCAGAAATACCCTCACTCCTCCACAAATGCCAGTGATGGTTGTCATTACATTTCTGTTACTGCCTAGCTGTGTGGGAGGTCACTCCTGTCCTGGGTGCTGATGGCGGAAGCAGTGTGGACACCATAAATATACAGGAATGCCTAGTGTATCAGAGCCCACGGTATTTTTCTCTCACTTTTTTGTTAATATGAAGACAACTCACATCAAAGATCTCAAAGCCGGCGATGTCCAAGACCCCGATGAAGTACTGCCTGGGCTGCTTGGTGTCCAGCTGCTGGTTGATGCGGGTGACCATCCACAGGAACATCTTCTCGTAGACGGCCTTGGCCAGAGCGCCCACGGCGTTGTACACCTTTGTGGACAGAGTAGTGATTGTTGGCGCTACTGAAGGCATGTTGTGAAGGCCTGGGACGGGTATCATTCACTGAGGTCACACACTCACCTGCTGCACAGTCTGGCCTTTGGTGACGTACTCGTTGCCCACCTTGACCCTGGGGTAGCAGAGGGCTTTGAGCAGGTCAGCAGAGTTCAGGCTCTGGAGATAGGCTGCCTTGTCAGCAACTGCAGACACAAAATTCAAGAAACGTTTAATGGTGGATATCCCCTTTAACCCAGTTTTCTATTTTTCTCCAACCCATTTTCTTTATTATTTAAATAAAAAGTTTTGAGTAATTCTGTAGAAGGTCAGATGAGGTTCCCTGTACGTCAGAGCACATGCTTGCTAATAAATAGTCAGCTACATTGGTCTTTGGGGATTTATTGCAAGCAGCTTTTGAGAAATTCATCAACAGTTAACATATGTCCAGTGTATATGGCAACACTTTATGTAAGGCAAGAGCCATAGGGCCTGCTCTTAAGGCAGACACATTAGGTGTGGTAGGAGGCAAGAGATAAATACATCTTAATATTTGCTGTTAGGGAGAGATAAAAGGAACAATATTTGGATCCTGATTTCAGTTTTGGTCCGACCAGTTTAAATCCACTTTTTCAGTTTCATTATCTGAAGATGTGGGTATTAAATTTCACTATGTCCCCTCTTCGGAGTCTCTTTCTGAAATTCTGCCAAGGACTGTAACATAAATGCCACAGGTCCAGTACCACAGAAACTGCTGACAAGTTTAGAGGAGGGAGAGATTGTATCAAGCTGGGGGAGGAGGGTTTCAGAAAGGCTTCAAGGAGCAGATAACTTTTTAGTTTCCTTGGTAGGTCCTTTATGTTCCACACATGGAACACATGATTTTTCTTTTTCAGTTCTTTGTTTATCTGACTGCCTAGAGTGCCTGCAGGTTTATATATAGACAGCACACATGTGCACAGATGTCTAGGGATGTCCTTTGCCCCCTGCTCTGTCAGGCAGATCCTGTCTCCCCTAGGCACTAGTGGGCCAGCCAGTGCTGAAGTAGGCTAATATGCCAATTTGTCTCACGTACATGGCCACCGTTGCCTTAGAGCAGGAACACTGTGCTGTCTCTTCCTTTCTCTCATGATCTGGCCCCAGTTGTGCTTTTTAGATATGTCTTTCTAAGTACCTGTTAGGGTTCATTTTCACTTATCTGGGCTGCTTAGAAATGATGAAGCTAGGACACATGAGGGAGGAAAGATGGGGAGGAAAGTGTGTGGTGTGTGTAAATGTGTACATGCCCTCCAGAATTTTAGCTGTAACAGAGATGTGAGTTTAGAATAGACTTTTTTTCCTGCCATAATCTTTAATTCAGACCCAGAAGAAGGTTCATCTGGTACCTTCAGTGCCATCCGGCTCGGCCTGCTCCTCACGCTGCTTCTGCTTGAATTTCATGTTCCCATAATGCATCACGGCACCCGTGAGCTTGTAGATGGAGACTTTCTCTTCAGGAGTGAAGCCCAGGATGTCAATGGCGCTCTGCCAGGAGAAATGACAGGACAAAGGTTAGCGCAGAAGACACTGACTTATTTTGGAGAATTTATACAGTATTGTAGAATAACCACAATTCCAGTGGACTCTTCCTGCACTTAATGAAATTTTTTTCAGAGAGAGAGAGTGAGAGTGTGTGTGTATGTGTGACTTACATCTGTGGCCATCAGCTCTTCTTGGTCATCAATGCTGGGGACTGTGATCTCCCCTTGACTGACGAAGGCATAGTCATATGGGTTGGTGGTGATCAGGAGCATTTCTGGGTACATACGGTTGAGGGTATACATTTTGCATTAGAAATTGTTAATAGAACTATTAATGTTTATCTGAATTTAAGTTCTTCCTTACCAATCAGATCTGGCTTCTTATTGGAAGTGATCTGATAAAAAATATGATAGCTTCTTTCTGCCTTCAGCTGGAAAGTAACCCTAGACTTTTCTAGAAGATCTGGAAATAGAAATATATATTAAATTAGAAAAAAATCAATACAACTGAAATATATATTTTTTAGAAGGGGGAGAAGGAGAGAGGGAGGGAAGGGAGAGAGGGAGGGGGAGGGGCAGAGGGAGAGGGAGTGAGAGAATCTTAAGCAGGCTCCTCACTCAGTGCAGATCCTGGCGCAGGGCTTCTTGATCTTAGGACCCTGAGATCATGACATGAGCCAAAATCAAGAGTTAGATGCTCAACTGACTGAGACACCCCAGTGCCCCAGTGCTGCTGAAATACCAGATGAACCTCAGTGTCTTTGCTAAAACTAGGGGAATTATGTTAGACTTTGTTGAGATTTCTGCCTGGTGATTGATCCTCAAGAATTCCAAATACATAAGGCAACTGTGCAATTTTCTCACCATCTAAGAGTAGAGACAAAAGCCTGTCTGCTCCAGTAAAAATAAATTTTTAATATGTGGGACCTGTGACCTCTGGATTATAATCGATCTGTAATATCTCCTCCTTCCTCATGTCACCTGAGACTTTGTGGTGAGTGATTACTTAGAAGTATCTGCCAAAGCTCAGACGAAGAGAAGTACTGTAAGCCTATAGGTGACTTGCAGGAATCCAGGTGTAGTCCTAGTGTTTGTCCTGGAAAGAATATCAGAGTTGTTTCTGTGGCAGGAATTTCAGAATGTGCTCCAGAACCATCAGTCTGCACTGAGGTTGACAGAGCAAACAGCGGGTTTATGGATAAGTCCGGCATTAGCTCATGGACAACACTGGCAGCAGGCTTGGCACATGCCAAGTGTTCTGAATATCCTGCATATGAAATCACTCATTTCTCTTTGGATTTTTAGTCGTCCTGTTACTCACATGTTTCAATATCTGCAGAAGCCAGCTTCCCTGTAGTACCAAAGTGGATTCGAATGAATTTACCCTTGAAAAGAGAAGGATTCGTATGGAAAAGTTGAAGCACACAGAAGGATGCAATTGAAATGATAATTCAAACATGCTTTCTCTGGCATGGAAGGGCTGAGAAGATCCCTCTGTGACCAGAAGACTTACAAAGCGAGAGGAGTTGTCATTCCTCACGGTCTTGGCGTTGCCAAAGGCCTCCAGTAGGGGGTTGGCACTGATGATTTGATCTTCAAGGGTCCCCTGCAAAGGCAAGAGCGGTCCTTACTTCTGGGGCTCCAGACTTTCCAAGAGCCCTGAGAGTCTAGAGTCTGGCCGCAGACCCACCTGCATTTTGCCAGAGGTAGGTTCCTCCTTCTTCTTCTCCCCAGTGACTGCAATTGTTGCAAAGTACTGGATGACACGCTTGGTGTTCACAGTCTTCCCTGCACCAGATTCTCCGCTGTCAGAGACCAGAGAAGAGATCAGAATTATTACAGCTCAAGTTGTCTATATCTAAGACAATCAAAACCAGAGAAGGGAAGAATCACGTACGTGATCAGGATGGACTGGTTCTCACGATCTGTGAAAGAGAAATCAAGACCATCAGTTAAAAAAGAAAAAAAAATTCAATATAAAGATTAATGAGTCAGTTTAGATCAAACACAGCTTGTTTTTTTTAACATTTTGAAGATGTCACCTATGATTTTGGTTTTATGGTTAGTCCCCAGAGAGCACTTGGAGTAAAATTTGTGACAATGACAGGCAGGCTATCATCTGTTTCCTTTTATATCTTATTAATTTTTAAAGACTTTGTGATGATCAATTTCAAACACATACCAAGTAGAGACAGTAACATAGGGAGCCCCCCATGTTCCCATCATACAGCTATGACAATTATCATTTGGCTGATTTTATATCCTCTATACTCCCATTCCATTGTCCCTGGATTATTTTAAAGAAAATCTCAGGCATCCTATAATTTCCTCTCTCAGTACTTCAGTAAGAATTATAGAATTTTGAACTCATGAGGGATCTTAGAAATTACCAACGCCAACTCTTATTTAACAAACAGATAAAGAAGAGGAGACCTACAGAGGAATCAGTGACTTTTTGAATAATAATTATGTAGCTCACTAAGGTCAAAGATATTCAAGTCTTTTGACTTCAACTTTATATATTTTTCTGCTACTTGCCCTCCTCCCAGCTCTTGACATGACTAATTTGAGTGCTGGTAACACTAAATAGGGAAGGGATCTGGAATTGTAAATGTGTTCATTTAGTCTTACGTTCCTTTTAATTTCATGTACATTTCTAAATCATAAAAACAGACATCTTCACCAGTTATATGACTGATGTTTTTTGGATTTATACCAATTATCTGATATGTTAAATCTCCAATTCTGTTTGAATGAATTCTCAAACCTAAAAATCTATCATTGAAATAGATACAAATCTGGATGTTATTTTGATGTGGATGTAGACTTCAGAGAACTTATTCAGAGCAGTAAAAGGAGATTTTAGAACATACTCAAATGGGTTTTTTTCCAATAGCTGAAAAATTATGAAAGATCCTATCACATCTCATGGGAGCACTGATAAGAAAACAAAGTTCTAGTCTCTTTTGGCAAAGTTAAAATAAGATGAACCAGGTCAGAGGCCACAGTTTAGCATGGTTTTATATGCAGATCACATTTGCAAGCCGTAAGTGATCTTGAACTTGGAGCAGCCCCAGTGTTGGGGAGTGGAGACCTTGGTGTAGGGGTGGTGGTGTACAGAGCCGAGTGAGTGCAGCTGCTGAGTATTACAGCCTCTGAAACGAGCCAGCCCGTGGATCATTTCTGGAAGGTAGCTAGCTTCTGCTGACGACGAAAGAACAGTTTCCTGGCATGAAAGCCTTATGGAATTGCTGGCCAATTTATAATGGAAGATTCCTATTTTATTCCTTTCTCTTCTCTCTTCTCCTTTAACACACAGCTTAAAAACAAGTGCAGCAAAACAAACCAAACCCAGAAAAGAACCAAACCCTCTCAGTTTCCAAAACCCTATGGAACAACAGGAAACTCCGGAATTTGGAGTATTTCCAAAGGCAGTACATTTGGTGTGTGAAGATAAAAGGTTTTGATGCTATACTTGGGCCTGTAATGTCTATCAGATCTGTTTGTTTATGCTTTGAGAAGACAGGAATAACAGATTTTGATATGATTTCAAAAATATTTTCAGAGGAAGAGGTATTTTTGTTTTCTTCCATTCTAATAGGAAAATGCTTCAGAATCATTGGGAGGAAAGTGGTAGATCTTTCTACCCCAAAGGCTCACACTATTTGCTGTGTCGTTTAACCATGGAGGTAAGAATTCACAAAACTTTGCAGCTGTAGCTGGTAACCGTTTTCCTTGATTGCTGTGGATGTGCCTATTTTAAAATAATGGATTTGAACTTTTCTCCTGTCGAAATCAGAAATTAAAACCTATGGGAAAGTGGCAGATGGCGTTTATGGAGGTCTGCTGATTGTTTCGGCCTGGCTCCCACTTACTGGATGGGTTAGCTGGGCAGGTCAGTGAGCTCGGCCAGTTGCCCTTTCCTCTCTCTGAAATGCGGATGACACTAGCTCTGGGAGTTCCGTGAACACGGTAAAGCCCCATGTGGCTGCGATGTATTATTATAATCAAGGGCTAGACAGAGTCTGTTTGTTAAAGGTTCTCTTTCCATGTATCTGGACATAAATAGCTGCGTCACCCACTCACCGGTCAGCATGAATTGGTAGGCATTGTCCGAGATGGAGAAGATGTGGGGCGGGGCCTCCTGGCGCTTCTTGCCTCTGTAGGCGGCCACCACCTCGGGGTTGTACACCGGCAGCCACTTGTAGGGGTTCACGGTGACGCAGAAGAGGCCTGAGTAGGTCTGAGAAAACCAGAAAATGTGGCATGTGGATCTTGTCTTTACCCAGAGAGATAGATAGAATAGAGATATGCTGAAGGGCACTCACATAGATCATCCAGGCTGCGTAACGCTCTTTGAGGTTGTACAGCACTCCAGGCTCGTGCAGGTGGGTCATCATGGCCATGTCCTCGATCTTGTCGTATTTCGGAGGGTTCATGGGGAAGACTTGGTCCTCCCTGACGGTTAGAGTCTGGCAAGTAAAGTGAAAGACCACTTTGTATTAATGGTGGGACACAGAGTTGGTTTGTCTGTTTGCTTTGCTTATAAAACTATAATTACTGACGTCTTTCATTTATTCAGTATTCTTTAAATAAAGGGATGAAAGTATATTTGTTTGAGAGTCTGATGCTAAGAAAATCTGTCTCCTATGATGAACTAGGATACTACCTTTTTTAAAAGATGGTTTTTCCTCCCACATCCAATCTGGGGAGAAGGAATGGGGAAACTAATACATTATTTAGCTCAGGAAATAACAATACTTTGCTGACAGGAGAAGCTGGCTTCTGTTTCTAAACCTCCAAACTTGGGGTTTAGAGTGGGAAGTGGGGAGCTCAGGGATATGATGGCGGCTGACTCCAGTGTGTCGAAGTCCTGTGGATAGGTGGGAAGGGGGGACCCGAGGTGACTTCTGGGAACCTCCTTAGCCATCTAAATCAGGCATCCATAACGGATCAGGAGGGTGTCTGTGGTGGCAGGAGGCTGAGGTTCCCAGTAAGGAGAGCTTCACCTTGAATGAGGAGACGCAGGAAGACAGCTGGGAGTGTTTTCTCCCGGTGTGTTTACTTACTGCCCCACCTTCTGTCTTCACAGTTACTTTCCCTCCTTCCTTGCTCTGTATGGTGCTCTTCACATAGGAGGCTTTGGGCTCTGCGACAAACACCGATGTTTTAGCATCGAAGGGTTTGTTTTGGGCCTCGATGCGCTCCTTTTCTGATTTTCGGAGGAAGGGAGCAGCTTCGCCAAAAACCGCCATCTCAGCATCCGAGCTCGCGCTCATGGCTGTGGTTTATTTAGTAGAGGATTCTGTCTTGGGAAGGAAATGGGGCAGAGAGAGAAACAGCAACCAGAATTTATACCTGTGAGCTAGGATGTGTCATGAAAGAGGTGTTGCACCCTCATTGCTTGGGCTGTCAGTGCTCCCCCAGGCTGTCCTTGACCCGTTTCCTCACACAGGCCAATGGACTGGGCAGGCATGAGGTTGTGACTGGAGGGCTTCATTCTTAGTAATTTGCGGATTTCCTTCTGGGATCACATACCTTGATCCTCAGGGGCCAAGTGCCTACAGTGGAACCCTTGCAGGTTTAAATGTCTGCACTATAACAATCTCTACAGCTGGTGGATTGTTCTCTAGCAGCTGCCTTTCTTTAACCCCTAGTTTTTCTTCAGCATGGTGTTTGCACCTGCCATATACTGGGACTGTCATATAGTTAGGAGAGAAGTTTTGTCTTGTGCAGAGCAAGTTTGATATTTTCAAAGCTTCAAAAACTTGCTTTACCATTTTAATTGGCCATTTTTTTTCCTCTTAAGGCTCGTGTTATTATTTTTTTTAAAGATTTATTTATTTGGGGGTGGGGAGCAGAGGAAGAGAGAATCTCAAGCAGACTCCCTGTTGAGCATAGAGCCCAATGCGGGGCTCGATCTCATCACCCCGAGATCATGACCTGAGCTGAAATCAGGAGTTGGCCGCTTAACCGACTGGGCCACTCAGGTGCCCCAAGGCTTGGATTATTTTTAATATTTAGTATATGTTAATATTTAGTACTAAATCTCTCAGTGGGTTGTTAAAAGAACCATATAATAAATTCTTAATACCGTGTGGTTTTGTCATTTGGCCTGTTACCAAGAGACTTAGCGTTGCCTAATTCCACAATCTCTTTTGACACTTTCTTTTTTTGCATGAGAGATGTCAACTGTCAGTTAACAGATCTAACCACAGAGAAATGAGAGAGAGGACCCTTCTTCCCACATACATTCCCCAGGCTTCTGTTCTTTCCATCAATAAAAGAAAAGAGAAATGTAAGGGTTCATCACATGTAAACCATTGTCCTCCGATGGATAGATAGGCTTCTGCAGGATTGGCATGTTAGATTGGTTGAGTTTGTCCTTTCCTTTCAGGTGTAAATTACTTGGGGAAGGGCCAGGACATCTCCTAAGTAAGGCACGGTATTTAGCACTCTGTGGGTGTAACACCACGGACTTTTTAGATGAGCATTAATCAAACTTTCTAAAGAAACAAGTAACAGTGAATCATCAAAAGTAACTAAAACATTATGGTTGTCACAAGATGTTTGTCTTTTCATTTTTTAAAAGGATTTTTCCAGGGTGTTTAAAAAGATACCCATAAGATGTCTAAGGGTTAGTGCTTTGCAGGAGGTCTGTCAGAATTCAGTCTGTCCCAAATGGTCCTTCAACCCTGGAACTCAGGTGAGGGGAGAGTGGAGGAGAAGGCGTCCTGGAGCCGCATTTTCCTAGCATGCACAAGCAGTCATTTGGAAGCCCCGGCTGCTCAGGTAAGAGCAGGAATGTGGAAATGGTATACAATTAAGAGTTGTTCCCAATTAAGCGTTCTTCATTAGCCTGAATGCCCTGTGTCATCAACACGCCCAGAAAGCAGAGGCTTACCTTGGGAGTTCCAGATGAATTGCAGGTTCAGAAGTGGCTGACACTGTAAAACGACAGGTCTCTTATTAGCGAAGCTCTGACATTCCGGTAAAACAGTGACAGAATTATATTGCCCTGCTCTAAAGCTCAGCTCTGTGGAGATAAAAATCAGACTGGGGACGGACAGTTTCATGCCCAGAGGTGGGCCACCGGGTCAGCTCTTCCTGTCTCTGGGGGTCCTTTCAGTCCCAAGGTCTCCATCACTCACCTCTGGTTCTCGGTGGAGATGCGGCAGGCGGGGCCCCCGTGCTTATGTAGGCACGAGTGTGCTGACGCTGCTGCCTCTCGCTTTTGTTAGGGAGGGCATTTGGCAACATGACCCTTGGCATAATTTGTACTGACATTTGGTATGTTTGGATATAATTAGAAGTATTCATATCATTTTGAGTATGTGAACCAATCTCCTATAAATAATTCGACAGGGACCAATCTGCCGGCAGAGAATGCTTTCTAGTATGCTGGGAAGGTAATCTTTGACCGTGCCTGGTGGGGCCTCAGAGTCTGTTCCCATGAGCTATATTCGAGCTGGCAAACTCTTCTACACATACCTGTGGTAACCCAGCGATCTGATTCTCAGCAACACATTGCTGTCGGACCGTATCCTCTTCTCTTTATTTGTTACCACAGGAGGCCTGCACTTCATCCCCCTGGGTCACTTCCAAGGCTCACCGTTGGAGTCTGGCCTTGGGCAGCAATGCCTAGGAGGGAGGAGAGTCTCCTCTGCGCCCCCACCATTGGCCCAGTGCCCACCCCCTCAACACTGAAGAGCATTAGTTCAATACAGAATCATATGCCTTCATTGCAGGAAAAAACCCCACAGTTAAGCAGAGAGAAAAATTGTCTATAATCCCAGTATGCACAGATAAGATAAAGATGTCTAAGTGGCATCATGCTATATATGTGATTATAGTACCTATATGTCCTGTAATCTACTTAAAAATTATATTGAAGGTAATTTTCATATCAGTGATATAATTGGCACCCTTTTTAAATAGAGTATTTTATGATTTTTTTTAAAATTAAGATCTTTCCTTTTCAGTACATTGGGGTTTAATTTATATGCAGCAAAAAATTCACTCTTTAGTCGGCAATTGTATGAGATTTTTTGGTGCTATTTAAAACACTTTTGACCTTGACGGTAAAACTCCCTTTCTCTGTTGCATGGTTCTAGTTTTTACACATGAACGGATTCTTGTAGCCACTGTCACAGACAGGACACAGAATGGTTCTGTTTCTATGAATTTTGATAAATATGTGTAGTCCTGTAATCTCTTGCATTTGAATTACATGAAAAATTAAAGCCTTGGACATGAGGCTAGAATTCCCCTTTGATGAACTCACAATGGAGGTAGCTCCCTTCTCTCCAGAGGTGACCAGTTACACCAGTTTGGTGTGTAATATTCCAGACCTTTTCTGTGCCCTTAACTAAGTTATATTTGGGAAAATATAAATTAATGAAATTGGCCTAAGGAGATTAGCCCATAGAAAATACATAACGAGATGTTTAAAATATGTTAGAGAAAGTATCGTAGTTTACATATTTACCAACTTGGTTTTTTTTTTTCATTCTGTATTCTTAAGATAATATTCCATCTTAATACATTAACCAAAATAAGCAACAATTTAGAACATACACAAAAATAGAGAAAATAGTGTATGAACCCATTGTAGTTGTCATCCAGTATTACTAATTATCAGCTCATAGTCAATCTTGTTTTGTATATACTCCAAACCAATACTCTATTCCCTGGATTATTTTGATATCATTTAAAAATTTCTATGTAGAATTCTCTTTGTTCTAGATTATAATCATTTCTTTTTTGTACAAATTCCAGAAGGTTTCTCCTGGTCTAATAGTGATCTTAACTTTGTTCTGGCATCTCAGTCTTATGGAAGTTTTTAAATTTTTATGTAGTGAAAGTTACAAATACTTTTCATTTGTATTTTTGCTTTTTTGTGCATGTTTTAAAAGGTCTTCTCTAATTCAAGGATTCAGGGTCATAAATATGTTCTTCTGCATTTCCAGCCTAACGCTTTAAAAATAGATATTGACATTTGTCATCTAGCTGTATTTGTGTAATCTTAGCTGTATGTATGTGTGTGTGAATGTAATGTTTCTGAATTCCGTATTTTGTACCATTGTTTCTGAGCTAAAAGCACATATGCTTTGATATCTAGTAGGGCACATTATCCCTAATTATTCACTTATTTTAAACTTGTCTTTGACAATTCTAACATTCTTTTGTATACATTTTTAGTGTTTTGTTGCTATGGTGAATGGAATTATTTTCTTGATTATCCATCCTACTTGGTTATTACTGGCATGTGGCACAGAACCTCAGGTCTGTCTGTGGCAGTCGTAGGCAACCTTCCTCATTTCCCAGACGCCTTGCAGCATAGGGCAGCCATGTGACACTGTTTTGGCTAATGAGGAAGTGTGAGCAGGAGTTGCTGGGTGGGATTTCCAGAAAGGGAGCAGAGTCCACTGGTAACTATCTATCCCTTTCCCTTCTCAGCCCATTTCGGTGGAGAACACAGATGTAATGGTGGAGCTATAGCCTTGAAAGAAAGATCAAGAGAATTTCAGAGACAGTGTTGACATCTGTGAGTTGACTTTTAATATGTGAAGAAGAAAATGAACCACTGATATTAATAAGGCACGATTTATTCAGATTTTCTGTTACATACAAACTCAGTCCTTAACAGATGTGTGGTGTTTCAGAAAGTTGGTTTTACTGGTATCTTTCATTTGACCCCCTTGCAGAGCTTCCTTATCACTTCTGACAGTTTATGTGAAACTCTTGGGGTTTTGATGTAGTATGCAAATAATCACAATTTTGTGTCTTCTTTCTTTCATAACTTTTATGTTATTCATTTTCTTTTTCTAATTGCATTTTCTGAGACACTTAGGACAATGCTGAATAATAATAGTAGGTTACTTATACCCTAGACAAGGTAAATGATCCTTATTTTGTTCCTGACGTTAATTGGGTTGCCTCTGACATTTCAAGTGTGATATTTACTGGATACTTTATATCTAGTTTGCCAGTGATTTTAATCATATACATGAATTAAACTGCTTCATTCCTGGATACTTGACGAAGAGAATTGAAAACGTATGCTTATATAAAATTTCATACACAGGTATTCATAGCACCATCATCCATAATAGCCAAAAAAGTGGAAACAATCCAGATGTTTACCAACAGGCAAATGGATAAATGAAATGTGGTCTATCTACCTGAGGGAGTAATCTTCAGCCAGGACCGGGAGTCAAGTACTGATACATGTTACAGCATGGATGAACCTTGAACCTCAAAAAGATTGTGCTGAAGTGACAGACATAGTGCACTTATATTTGACGATCCCTTACCTATCAAGGGCCAACAACAGGCAAATCCATGGAGACAGAAAGTAGATCAGTGTACCAGAGGAGGATGGTCTGGAGAGGGGACACTGGGGAGTGACTGTAATGGGATTTCTTTTTGAGGCTACCAAAGGTTCTGAAATTAGATAGTGGTTATGATTCTATAACTTTGTGAATCTACAAAAACCACTGAATTTATATTTAAATGGTGAATTGTTTCTTTAAAAATTTAACAAAAAATTTAAAAAATTTAAGAAATGCATTGGATTTTTCTTCTGCATTTATTGAGATTATTTTTTTCTCAAATTTATAAAGGTAAAGAATTATGTAGGAGATTTTCTCACTTGTACTGCTAAAATTCATGAAATGAAATCTATAGAAATAACATTGTTTAATTTTCTGCTGATCAAGTGTACTAATTTTTTTTTTTTAATGTGGGATTTCTGCATCTGAATTCATTATGGGACTACGACATGGTTTTCTTTTCTTATGTTGTCCTCTTCTGGTTTTGATATCAGCATCATGCTAGGTCTTATAAAATAAGTAGCTTCCTCTTTCTATTTTCTGCAGAATTGTGTTTAGAATATGAGTACTCTGTTCTGCAAACATTTGGTAGAGTTCCTTCATAGCCTCTTTGGAGAAGGAATCTTTTACTTACTCTTGCAAATAGAAGTTTTTTTTCCAAAGATTTTATTTGTTTATTTGACAGGGAGATCACAAGTAGGCAGGCAGGTGGGGCTGGGGGGAAGCAGGCTCCTCGCCAAGCAGACAGCCTGATGCGGGGCTCGATCCCAGGACCCTGAGATCATGACCTGAGCGGAAGACCGAGGCTTAACCCACTGAGCCATCCAGGCATTCCAATATTTTGACTTTTGTTGTGCCTATCTTTTTATAATTGAAAACCTCCTAAACAATTCCACTGTATTTTTTATTCCTTTTTATTCCTCTTCTACATAGTTTAATTTTGTTCTTTTTATTCCAAAACGTATTTGCTAAAGTTTTGTTTTTTGTGTTGGTCTTTTAAATTTAGTTTTGCCAAATAACTTTTTTCCCCATTTCTCCTATTTTGTATTTGCTTTTAATCTCATTCATTCCTTTCTTTTATTTCTTTAGGCTTATTTTACTGGTCTGTATTCAACATCTTAAATTGAAAGCTTCATTTATTTTCATTCTTTCATGTGATCTTACAGGTTTATTTGTGGTTATAAATTTTTCTTTGGTAACTACTTTGGCTGAATCCATCCCACAGGTTGATAGGTGGTACTCTGCTTGTCCTTCAGTTATAATTACTTTAAAATTTCCATTTCCATTTCAATCCCCAAATTGTCTAAGGTACATTTGGTTTTTAGATTTTCAGATGAATAAATTTAGGCATTGGGTTCTCTTTTAGCTGTTAATTATTTTCATTGTGTGTGTGTGTGTGTGTGTGTATGTGTGCTCAGCTTATTTCCTGGTAGACCCAGTAGGAATGAGGGATGTATTTTGTACGTGTATGTTTCTGTTTCTGTTTGTGTGTGTAAGTAATAAGAAAATTCAGGAAGCATCCAGGTAAGAATATTATCAGCGCCCCAGAAACCTTTCAGGATCTTCCTCATTATAACTCTGATTTCCCTCACCTAAAGGTAACTGCGATTTTTGCTTTTATGAGAATCATTTCTCTGCTTTTCTGTATAGTCTCATTATTTGTGTATGCATCTGTAAATAATACATACACATTCTCCTGCCTGTTTTTGAATTTCATATAAATACAACTTTATTTATTGTTTAGTATCTCTCTTCTTTTACCTGGCATTATTGTGTGGTGTTTTTTTGCCTCATGAAGTTACAGGTAACTGTAGTTTATTCTCTTTACTGTGCAGTATTACACTGTATGATAATACTTAAAAAAATATTTGTTTATCCAATAGATAGAGAGACAGAGAGCGCACACAAGCAGGGGGAGGGGCAGTCAAAGGGAGAGGGGGAAGCAGGCTCCTTGAAGGGTTGGGGAGTCTGATGTGGGGCTTGATCCCAAGACCCCAGGATCATGACCTGAGTTGAATGCAGATGCTTAACCAACTGAGCCACCCAGGTGCTCCTATATGATAATATTCTATTATAGACAAAATTTGGGGTTTTTCCCCAATTTTTTGCTGTAGCTTTTTATTTTACTTATTTTTTACGAGATGAACAGTGACTGTCACTTCTGTAGTCGGAAGTTTTTGTTTATTGTTCTAGAAATAGTTGATACTTCTTTTGTGGTTTTGTACATGGGTCAGTTCTCCTCCTCTTCTTTAACACCTTTATTCAGGTAGAGTTTTATATACCTTAAAAATCATCCATTTTAAGTATAGTTCGATGGGTTTTAGTAAGTTTATGCAGTTATGCAACATCACCATAGTCCAGTTTTATCAGCACTTTCATCAACTTAGAATGTTCCCTTGTGCCCATTTGCATTCAGGTCCCATTCTAGCCCCAGACTGCAAGCAAACACTTACCTGCTTTCTGTCTCTGTAGTTTTGGCTTTTCTAGAAATTTCCTGTAAATGGAATTGTACAGTGTACCTTCTCTTGTGTAGGCTCCTTTCCCTTGGCCTGTTTTGGACTTCATACATGTTGTTGCTTATATCAGTTGTTTGATCATTTTTATTGGTGAGTGTGAGCTCCTTGTGTGGATGCACAACATCGTGTACATCTCTTCACCAGCTGATGGACATTTGAACCATTTCCGTTTTTGGCTGCCATGAATAATGCTGTTAATAATGTTCCATACAAGTCATTGTATGGACATTTGTTTTCATTTCTCTTAGGTAAATAACTAGGAGTTGAATTGCTAGGTGGTGCGACTTTTTAAGAAACTGCCAAATTCTTTTCCATGGTGGCTGTACATTTTACACTTCCACCAATAATATGAGGGTTCCAGTTTCTTTACATTCTCCCCTACACTTGTGTTGTCCTTTCTCTTTGCTTAGGGCCATCCGCCTGAGTGTAATGTCGTATCCCATGTGGTTTTAATTTTCGTTTCCTTAATGAATAATGATTTTGGTTACTCTTTCATGTGCTTATTTGCCATTTATGTATTTTCTTTAGGTGAAGTGTCTATCTAATTCTTTAGCCCATATAGTCTTTTTTTCTTTTCCCTGCATGGCTCAGTTTTTGAGTTTTTGTTGTTGTTTGTTTGTTTGTTTGTTTTTAGGTAGACTCCACACCCATTGTGGAGCCCAGCATGGGGCTCTAATTCATGCTGGTGAGATCAACACCTGAGCTAAGAGTCAGGCACTTAACTGAGCCATCCAGGTGCCCTAAGAGTGTTTTTAGCCTTTTTATTTTTCATTATTCCCCCCGAAGAGAAAAATTAACTGAATTAAATTAATTAATTAAGTTTAATTCTTGCTAAGAAATGAAACACTAAGCAATAGTATTTTAATTAAATACATTTAGATTTAATTAATTTCTCCCTAACAAGAGAAATTAAGCAGTAAGTTTCTTTTTCAGGTAGGGTCATTCTTGGTAGGGGGAGGGAAGAGGCACAAGTAATATAGTACCAAAGATTTGTTTTGCTTCTCTAAGAACTAATTTTCACTTCTTAAAGAGTGGTAATATCTCTGTTGAAATTGCATCTCTCAGGGTGTCTGGCTGGCTCAGTTGGTGGAACATGGGACTCTTGATCTCAGGGTTGTGAGTCTGACTCCATGTTGGGTAAAGAGATTACTTAAAAATAAAATCTTTAGGGGTGTCTGGGTGGCTCAGTCATTAAGCATCTGCCTTCAGCCCAGGTCATGATCCTGGAGTCCTGGGATCAAGCCCCACATCGGGCTCCCTGCTCAGCGGGAAGCCTGCTTCTCCCTCTCCCACGCTCCCTACCTGTGTTCCCTTTCTTTCTTGTTTCTCTGTAAAATATTTAAAAACTTTTTCATAAAAAAGAATGCATATATTAGATGATTAAAAATCATTTATAATTTCTCATTGTTGGCTATAAAATTTAATATTTATTCAACATAGAGGTTGGAAAAGGAAGGTTCCACAGTTAGAGCTTGAGGGGACTGGGGCTGGCACCATTGCCAACTAGATTTTTTTTTATTGAAATGTACAAAATTTAATATTTATCTCAACAATTGAGGTTGTTATTTGTGTTATTCAGTCATCTATGTTTTTAGCTTTGTTTACTTGGTCTGTAAATTCTCTAGTAGGCCCAAGTTAAACTCCACTACTGTTCTCACATCTTTCAGATTTTGTTTGTATAATTCAAAGATAGCCTCTAACAATTCCATAGAAATTTGTGATCATTTAACTTTCTGGTAAATTGTGTCTTTAAAAAATTAAATAGAAACCACCCCTGCTGCATTTAGAATTATTTTGCCTTGAATTCTGTTTTTTTCTAATATTTTTGCTATATTTTACTTTTTGGTAGCATATAGATGGGTGATCTTTTCCTATACCTTTATTTTTAAATTCTCTGAGTTATTTTATTTAACATTTAGCTTTTAAAAAACAAGTAGTAGGTACTGTAAAAATCCAATATGAGAGCCTTTTTTTAATAGGTAGGTTTTAGAGGCAACAAACTGGCTAGCATGCTTTTTATGATGTGTACAGTGTTTTAAATATAAGTTTAATCAGATGTTATTTTGTTTGATCTTAGGGAAGTCACCTAATCCACCTAATCCCTTTAAGCTTCAGTTTGTTTATCTGTCAAAGGAAAATAATGACTTTCTACCATCTCACAGGACTAGTGTGAGTATTTAGTGAAAAATATATGTAGAGCCTCTGGAAACACAGAAAGTATTTAAAAAGTATTGGCTATGCTCACTGTGTCTCAAATAGTGTAAAAAATGGGCTTTATTGCTGTGAGTCGTGGAATATCACTGGAGTCTTAACCAAGGAAATGACATTGTAAGATTTGCGTTTTAAACACAGTTATGGTAGCAGCATGGAAGGTGAATTGGAGGAATAAAGCAGAGATAAAGAACCACTTAAACAGTTGTACTATTTTGGGAGAGCTGAGAATCTGCTCTAAGCCAGCAGCTCTTGGAAAAGAAGAGAAGGAGATATAATCAAGAAGTATTTGGGTTGTTGATCGACTGCTTGCTGCTGGTGAAATAGAAATAATTTTAGATGTTCAGGAATCATCTCAAGACAACTAAAATTACACTGAATTTCCTGACAACGGGCGGTAATATTTCTCACGGAAAGGGAACAGATTTGGAAGTACTAGACAAAAAAGAGAAAACTCGATGGAGCCTTACAATTTCAGAGTTCATGGTAAAAGAACAGAAATTTCTGGGAATAATGAGTGAGCTTTCACAAGACAATGAAGTGATAACCCACCCTGTCTGACATTAAACATGTTTTAGGAATATGGTGATTAAAACAGTATAATATTAGTGTAGGTGAAGATGAGTAGATCAGTAGAACATAATATATATAGTCCAAAGATAGGTTCTTGCATGTTTGGCAATTTAAAATATGATAAATGTAGTGTTTTAATCATAGGGGGGAAAAGAAAGACTAAGGTGGGGTTGAGATTTATCATTAGCAATGTAATTATGGTAGGTCCTTCCCTGACATCATTTATAAAAATAAGTTCTAGGTGAATTGAAGCCTTAAGCATTAAAACAAAGCCCAATAATGAATGTAGTAGAAATTGTATACATATCCTTCAAATCAAGAAGAAAGGGAGTATAAGCAAATAGAAAAAGATAGCCAAAAAGATATAAGTGGACGGAAGAGGCAGTACAAATGGCCAATAAACTTGATAACACACTCAACCTCAGGAGTTGCAAGATCAGATAACAGCTGGTGTATCTCACCCATCAGCTTGACAAATAGAACAGTTTCTTCGTAGCAAATGGTGGTGTTGGAGAGTGGATGCCCTTGTACGGCTTGGGTAAGGGTGTAAAATTCCTGGGCAATATGTTGCTTCTTTTGAGATGTGAAATTGCAGCAAATTCCTCTCTTATTCTTCTTTCTACAGAAGCACAGGGAACTAGGAAGATATGTCAAGGGTTGTACATTTAGCATTTCTTCTAATAACAAAACTTTGGAAACAACTTAAATGTCCATTCAGTTACTTTGTAATTTAGCCGAGTGGCCACCTGTTAAATGGTGGTGCTCTGATTATGTGGTCAGTGGTTGATACCTGACACTCACTTGAATTTGAGAATAGGATTAGCATAATACATTTTCCACTTGTTTTCTTTGAGATGTAACCCTGGAAATGGAAAAGCTTATTTAAAATAACAATGAAGAGTTTTAATGGGCAATATAAATAAGAAAACTGAACTTCTAGATAGATTTTTGCTAAAGCCTATTTATTTGTGTATTCCAACCTTCTCCAGTGTGTAGATATCTCTTAACACAATTGTTGTGTGACAACTCATTTAATTTAGAGTAAAAGCTCTTCCAAGGTCTGGCTCTTATTCCTTGTCCTTGCTTTTCTTGCCAGTATCTCCTTCAATTAAGCCCGGGCCAGCATTAAATTACTCTATCTAATGATCCTTCTGCTCTAAGAGTTCATGTCAGAAGTTAGCTTATAATTCCTAAGATTCCCTTTTCCCTAAGGATTTATGTGTTCTCTCCCTCCAGTGAGGAAAAGCAGCGGAATTACAGTCACTAAAGGAATCTCTGCCTCTCTATACAAAGCTCTGTAATTATCTCATCTTTGAACAAAGGAAATCACTCACCTTTCATAGCACTTATGCCAAAGAGGAATGTTATAGATTAATCTGTGGGGTTTTTAAAAAAGATTTTATTTATTTATTTGAGAGAGAGAGAGAGAGAGAAAGAGAGCGAGTGTGTGCACAAGCAGGGGAGGGGCAGAGGAAGAGGGAAGAAGCAGGCTTCTGGCTGAGCAGGGAGCCCTGTTTAGGACTCGACCCTCAGACCCCGGGATCATGACTTGAGCCAAAGACAAATGCTTAACTGACTGAGCCATTCAGGTGCGCCTCATCTCTTTTTTTGCATGTAGTTAATTTGGTGGTGATGGTATTTCATTATGAGGGTATAGTGTATTTTGTTCATCTGTTCTTTTGCTGATGGATATTCTTACCTTTTTGTGAATGCATCTTTCATTTCTTCTGGTTAAATTCCAAAGAGTAGAATTGGCAGATCAAAAGGTGTCCGGAAGTGTATTTAACAGATAACAAATGACCAAACATTTTTCAAAAATAGTTGAGCCATTTTACATTCTCACTAATAATACATGAGAGATGTGTTGTCTAGCATCCTTGCCAGCATTTGTCATTGTCCATCTTTATAATTTTAGCCATTCTTATGGATGTCTAGTGGAATTTCTTTATGGTTTTTAAACTGTATCTTCCTGACCAATGATACGGAGCATCTTTTAATGTGGTTATTAGACCTTCACATACCTTCTTGTTCAAAGTGTCTGTCAAATTCCTTTGCCCATTTTTACTGGATTGTTTTGCTTCCCTTATTGTTTTGTATGTGTTCTCATAGATACAATAAAGTTCTTTGTTGGATTTATGTATTGCATATATTTTCTCCCAGCTTGTGATTTGTCTTTTTGTGTTCTCAACAGTATCTTGGTGAGCAGTAGTTTTAATTTTACTTTTGAAGAGGAGATTTTATCATTTTTTTCTCTTTATTTAGTACTTGTGTTCTGTTTAAGAGTTTTTGCACACATCACAAAAATATTTTCCACGTTTTTTTAGAGGATTTATAATTTTAGGATTTGCCTCTAGGTTTGTTTTCTGTATTGAGTTAATTGCATATTGTATGAGTTATTATTTGTTCATACAGATGTCTAATTGATTATTATTTTTTACAGACTTCCCTTTCTACATTGAATTGCATTTGCACCTTAGTAAAAAATCATTTGGTAGTATATATAGTGGATTTATTTTTAAGATCTCTATTCCTCTTTATTCTATTCCAGCAATCTATATTTTTTCTACCCTTATGCTAGTACCACACTGTCTTAATTAGAGTAGCTTTAAGTTTTTAAAATGATTGAGTAACTCCTTCAAGTTTTTACTTCTTTCTCATGCATTTAATATCAGCTTGCCAATTTCTCAAAAAAAAATGCCTGATGGGATTTTTATTTGTGTTACATTAAATATTTGGATCAATTTGGAGAGAATTGACACACTTAAGATGTTGGGTCTTCTAATCCAAAACAATTGTGTCTCTTTCCCCTTCTTTCCATGTATATATATGTGTGTACACACACACACATATATACACACACACATGTATGTATAATTTATTTAGATATCCTATTCTTTCTCTCAGCAGTGATTTATAGTTTATAATGTAGAGGTTTAAAAAATTTTTTTTATTAAGTTTATTCCTAGAATATTTTGTTATTTCTTTGATGCTATTGTAAATGTTACTGATTTTTAGAATTTCACTTTCCAATTGTTTGTTGTCAATATAAATATAAAAATAAACCTTATTTTTATATACTGACCTTACAATTTGACACATGCTTGGTTTATTTCTTGAATTAAGTAGTTTTTTGTAGACTTATTTAAATATTTTATGCAATTTTGTCATCTACATATAAAGACAGTTTTACCTCTTTTTTTTTTTCCAATCTCTATGTCTTTTTTTTCCCTTTTCTTGTCTTATTGCATTAGCTAGGGCCTCCAATGTAGTTGGCTAGACAAGGTGAAAGTGGTTATCATTTCCTTAGTCCCAATCTTAGGTAGAAAGTCCTCACTGTTTCATTGTTAAGCATGATATTTTAGCTGTGCTGTTTTCTGTAAAGATTTTATTTATTTGAGAGAGAAAGAGAGAACACACATAAGCAGGGGGAGGGACAGAGGGAGAGGAAGAAGCAGACTCCTTGTTGAGCAGGAGCCCAGGGCTCCCAGGATGCTAGGGCCCTGAGATGATGATCTGAGCTGAAGGCAGCTACTTAACCTACTGAGCCACCCAGATGCCCCTGTGCTGTTTTTCTAATAGGTGCCTGTTACACAGATTGAGAAAGTCCTCTTTTACTGGTAGTTTGCTGAGCTTTATTAAAATTTATTTTATTTTAGAGAGAGTGCACATGAGCGGGAGTGGGGGTGTGGGGATAGAGGGGGACGGAGGAGGAGAATCCTCTAGCAGACTCTCCACTGAGCACAGAGCCAGATGCAGGGCTCAGTCCCAGGACCCTGAGATCACGACCTGAGGTGAAATCAAGACTCAGCCACTCAACCAACTGAGATACCCAGTCACCCTGAGAGTTTTTCTTTTTTAAATTGTGAATGAGTGCTGGATATTGTCAAATCATTTTACTGCATCAAGTGAGATGATCATATAATGTTCACTTTTATTCTGTGACTATAATGAATTACATTGAGTTTTGAATGTTAAACCAACCTAGCTAGGCTGCCCATTATTTTATTCTGTGGCTAGGGAGAGTAGGTGTTTTATGGGGCTTTTTTTCTATGCCTGTTGGTATTTCTTTGTTGTCTGCTTCTTCAGCTCCTTAGTCTGGGGGATATGAGGCAAAAAGAAAACCCAGGGAACTTACCTAGTCCATCTTCTTCTATCCACCATTCAGAATCTTTTGTGTTAGTTTTATATATAATGTCCAGGGATTTTAGTTGCACTTAGTGGGAGGAAAAAGTAGGTCAACTCCATTTTCCTGGAAACAGAAGTCTTCTTACTGATTTCTTTTTTCTGTCAATTACTGAGAAAAAGGTACTTAAATATCCTTTGCTTTAGGATTTATTTTTTTGGGTGATAAATATAAAATATCTAGCCCAGTGCCTGGCACAGATTAAATTCTTCTTGAATTATTATGTGTTCCACAAATATCTCTTGAGCACTTATTACATGGTGGGCCTGGAGAGGTTTAGCTGAATTTATAAGTGTAAATGCAAGGCTGTAGATTATCATGTGTAATTCCTCTTTGAAAGATTTGGTGATAATGTAGAGCTGTGGTTTCCAGAGTGTGGTCCTGGACTAGCCACATTATCATCACGTGGAAACTTGTTAGAAATGCAAACGTTTGGGGCCCAGCCTAGACCTACTGAGTTAGAAGCTCAGGAGGTGGTGCCCCCCAGTCTGTTTTAGCAAGGCCTCTAGATAGTTCTGATGCATGCTAAATTTGAGAGCCCCTGATGTTGAGGCTCACATAATCCCTAGCCTCATGAGGAAGGGGGCCAGGGATCTTGACACCCAGGGTCAGGCCTGCGTTTAGGCAAATGGTTTTTGTAGGTGCACTTTTTACATCTCCCCCTTTCCTTCCCTTTAGGCATAGAGATCTCAAGAGATCTTTCTTTAGATGAGTTCTCAGCTGATTATTCTGTAATGCTAGCTAGGATGTAGTGGAAATAAGTATATTTACTAGGAATTTAATAGGTTAAATATCTTTCAGGATGCTAAAGATTTCAGTCTCATAGTGAGAGATTTACAAATAATAAAGAAGGGGAGGTGATGCTTCAGAAGAGAGGGATTTTGAGATTTCTTTTGTTTTTGATATACTTGGTTATGAATTGAGTTGAGCAAAGAGATTCATGGTATTTTCAAGTATCAGTATGTGAATGGTACTAGTACTTGCTTTCAGTAACCATGGTCTTGAAGTCCTTAGAAGATAAGGAAATAAAGAATCTGGCCTTATTATAGATTCTTTGATTTTATTAGTGTAACGATATTTGGCTGGATACCAAAAATACTAGGGCATGGCCATCTCTGCCTAGTTCATTACTTGTATGCTTTATGTTTATCTATAGGTTATCTCAAGGTTGCCCTTTGTGACAGCCCATAGTCTCCTTCCAGTCTCAGTTTCTTCCCATCACAGTAGGTCCTAGTGTTACTGTTTGGGAGGAGTCAGACATAAATTCCCTCTTTATCCTAATTCAGAGTTGTTCTTGGAGACAGTCTCCTGCCTGCATGCATCCCATTTGTGTCCTCATATCCAGCATCAGTAGGTTATGAACAGTTCCCACATCTCAATGAAAGGAAAGACAAGAGTATTATAAGCATTTCTGGATTTTCCTGGGTGGCTTTGTTGTGAGAAAGGAAATAAGTCTATAAATCACCTAATCTGTGAGGACGATGAGGAAGAATATTAATCAGAGTTTCTGTGACTCTAAATCCTTGCTGCTCTAATCAGGGGCCCCAGGATAATCCCCCCTACATAATGAAATCCACTCCCAACTCTCTTTATAAGCAATTATTTAAATAGTTAGGAGACAGAGTAATAAAGCAATTGCCCTGTGCTTTTGAGGTCAATGGTTAACTCTACAGAGTTTAATTAAAATTTGATAATAAATGCCTGCTCTCGGCAGGATATTTCATTAGTCTTCATCATGGCCTGTGTTAAATATTCCTTATTAATTACTTTTCACCCCTCTTATATCCTCTTCTCATGAAGCAGGGTTCTCATTACTAATTAGGATTCCCACTAATTAGGGGAAGGAGATTCCTTGAAGCAGCCACCTTGTTAGGAAGGGATATCCACCACCATAAAAGAATAAGATTTGGGATCCTAAGACCTTTTTTTTAAAATATCTACACAATGAAACCAAATGATAAGCTTTAAAAAAGTATCAAAGAAAAGATCATTTCTGGCAATAGCTATGGTATAATTTCAGTTACATTTTTTTTGATATTAATAAGTTAATTCCCTTTCTGATTCCTCCTCAAAATAGGTATGGTACTATGAGGTTCCTTCGGCTTGGTAAGTAGACTTGTATGTAGAAATTAGGAATTATCTAAGAAGTTCTGTCCCTTTTCTTGGAGGGGTTCAGAGGAAGAGAATTTCCCACAAAAGGAAATAAAATGGGGGCGCCTGGGTGGCCTTCGGCTCGGGTCATGGTCCCAGGGTCCTGGGATCGAGCTCCGCATTGGGCTCTCTGCTCCGCAGAGAGCCTGCTTCCTCCTCTCTCTCTGCCTGCCTCCCTGCCTACTTGTGATCTCTGTCAAATAAATAAATAAAATCTTAAAAAAGAAAACAACAATCATATAGTCCCAAGCTACCTGGGAGGTTTGAAGGCTGTGAAACTGATTTTCTTCTCAGTGCTCTTCCAGTCCTTTTCTTGGACCAGTACTGGAAGCCTTCTTGCGTTCTGCATTCTTGTTCATTGCCATCACTATCACTTCTAATCTGGATCATTTTCATAGCCTCAGTAGTCTGCAGACTTTGGTCTTTCCTCTCCTGCTTCACTCTCTGGGCTACTGCCGGAGATGGGTCAGCATCTCACCAGGTCCATATATATCCTGATTCCTCAGCACCCCACAGGAGGCTGTTCCCTTCACAGGCAGGCCTTCCCTTCTGTCTCTGGCCTCATCTGAGGGCCTTGTTTGTGGGACCTATGCTCAAACTACTTTGAAATTGCATGCTTCTTTTCTCAGAATGACCAGTTCCATTTCTCTTTCAGCAGGTAAGTGTCACTCATCTTCTAGGAAATGTTTGAATTGCTGTCTCTCCTGCTAGCTTGAGCTAGGCAGGGCCGACTGTCCTATCCCTGGTGCCCATTTCTGTACAGACACACAGCTGGTCCTCAATAGAATTGGTTGAATGGATTTCGGGGTGCACTAACCGCCTTTGTATTTTCTCAGAGAGCTGAATTTCACTTGCCTTCTGTTAACATTGGTTCACTGACCACACTCATTTTTGTCATCATCATCTGATTGCGCCATTAGGAGCTTCACAAGTGTTGAAAATGAATCAATTCTCATAGCACTACAGAACTTGTAATTAAGAGAGACATGTATTTTTAGATTGGAAAAATCTCTGCAGATTTTATTGCCTTGATGCTACAGTGACATGCGACAGTGACAAAGAACTTCACATTTTGCACATTTCTTTGGTCACCTTTCAGCATATAATGAATTACTCTTCACTTAGGACTTTCGTGTGGACCTCCCGGCTCTTCACCCGCAGCTTGTTGACCTGGGACTCTGCAATGTCAGCGCGTTCCTCGGCCTCCTCCAGCTTGTGCTGGAGCTTGCGAAACTTGGCAAGGTTGACATTGGATTGTTCCTCCTGAGAAAAGAAATGTATTTCAGAGAATGAGAAAATTCGGCATTTTCTGATTCTCACTACCTTTGTTACTAGAAGCAGCTACTGGATTTACTTTGTAAATGAGAAAGCAAAGCTTCTGTTATTTGATCACGAACTTATTTGGGGCAAGGCATCCCACATTGTTGACTCTGAATGAGTGGGCTCATGAGGGTCCCTGCTCGGTCTCTCTCACTTGAATCCCTTCCTGGCCAACTTAAGATGCTGCAGTGACATCAGGGAGATGAGTAGCAGGAATCTGAATCTATGAGACAAACTTTAAAAAGTAGGCATGGTGATAGTATTGGGTGCAGAGAACCTTAAGGGAAGTTTCTGAATTAATAAGATGAGAAAGGAGCCAAATGAGAAAGAAATATTCTGATGGATTTATTGTGAAGTCCTCTAAAAGTCACTAACAGATTTATTGTGAAGTTATCTATCAGACTTCAGAGCCCTCCTTTGTGCAGCCCCTGTGAGCACTAGAGATGGCTAGGAGTGGTAGTGTGTTCTAGATAGGGAAGTGGGTTGTAACCAAAAGACATTTCTATACTAACATGTCTGGAAAATTGCTGAAAGAGGTCTCAGAAGAAATGCACTTAGATCTCTAAGGATCTAGTAATTACTGGTAAAATTTTTTCATTCCAAATATTCATTTTCATATCTAATTTTATACTCTTTTGCCTTAAAGAAAGGCTCTTAAATTCTATAAACCTCAAACTCAACAAAACCTGGACCTTCTCCTGAACTTTTCTCTTTCATTATGAAGCTACTCACAGCCTCTTCAGCTTGTCTCTTGTAAGCTTTAACTTTGGTTTGTAATTTGTCCACCAAGTCCTGCAGCCTGAGAACATTCTTGCGATCCTCCTCAGTCTGAAATGAAAGAGGTAGCAAATAGCGTTGTTGGTTTGAAAATGCCTCATTATTTTTATTTTCTTGAGAGCAGCAGATCTGAGAAATATGGAAAGGTGGGTCACCTGGTAAGTGAGTTCCTTTACTCTCCTCTCATGTTTGCGAAGACCCTTGATGGCCTCAACATTGCGCTTCTGTTCATTTTCAACCTCATTTTCAAGCTCCCTCACCTGGAAGAGAACAAAGGCTTTTAGCAGTTTGTCTGTAACTAGCTGTATGAGCAGGCTGGGAATTGAATAAAGTGATGGGGACCCACCCTGGCCTCCAGTTTCTGGATCTGCTTCTTCCCGCCCTTCAGGGCCAGCTGCTCAGCCTCATCCAGACGGTGCTGCATGTCCTTCACCGTCTGCTCCAAGTTCTTCTTCATGCGCTCCAGGTGGGCGCTGGTGTCCTGCTCCTTCTTCAGCTCCTCGGCCATCATGGCTGCCTGATGAGTAGTAAGACAAAACCAGTTGAGAGAGCTGAACGAGCACATCAGGATTCAGATTTGATCACCACGTACTGCCCTCTGCTCACATCAGCGATAGCCTTCTTGGCCTTCTCCTCTGCATTACGGGCTTCCTGGACAATGTCCTCCATCTCTCCCTGGATCTGGGAAATGTCTGTCTCCAGCTTTTTCTTGGTGTTGATCAAGCTTGTGTTCTGTTTCAAATTAACAAAAAAAGAAAGGAAAGCACATTTAATTACATTCTATTTACATTGTCATTTTGACTAGTGTATACAGGCAAAAATTCTTGATCTAGGAAAAATTCAGAATAAACACCAAATCAGAAGTTGACTCTAAGTTATGCCTTCTTTTCTTTTTCTGAAATTCTTCCGGGTAAAATGTGATTTTATTTTTATTTTTTTAAAGATTTTTTAAAAAATTTATTTATTTGATAGACAGAGATCACAAGCAGGCAGAGAGGCAGGCAGAGAGAGAAGAAGGGGAGCAGGCTTCCTGCCAAGCAGAGAGCCCAATGTGGGGCTCCATCCCAGGACCCTGAGATCACAACCTGAGCCGAAGGCAGAGTCTTAACCCACTGTGCCACCCAGGGCCCCTAAAATGTGATTTTTGATACCAAAGATGTTCGAATATTACCAGTGGCTGCTTATAAGCATAAAGCACAACCCTAACCCAAGAAAATATTTAAAGTGCAGTATCACCACACAGCTCATGGAAAATGGATGATTAATTTGTAGTTGTTCATTCATGTTTGGTTGGCTTTATATTTAAAGGGCATAAATAGCATTGTTATAAAAAATGGACCAAGAATCTGTTATGTTTTGGAAAGCTGATAGTATTTGAAATATTTAATCGATTCAGGATACTAAAAATGAGTAAGAAAGATGTTCTGTTTTCATATGAATTTAAAATTATTTGTAGTTTAACATTTCCATGATGGCTCTTTCCTTATAATCTTTAAAAAGTATGGCACGTGTGGCATGGAACACTGGGTGGGGTGCATGAACAATGACTTCTGGAACACTGAAAAGAAATTAAAAAAATAAAAATTTTAAAAAGTATATAATAATACATGTTTATTATAAAAAATAGACTATACAAATTAGCAAAACAAGAGGTAAGGAATGCTTATTGTACTCTCCCTACTCAGAGATAATCATTGATAACACTTTGTTTATCCTTCTGGATGTTTCCTATGTATTTCTAACAAAAGAAAGAAATCATGTTTTATATACGATTTTTTTAAAGATTTTATTTATTTATTTGACAGAGACAGAGCATGGGAGGGGAGGAGGTCAGAGGGAGAAGCAGACTCCCTGCAGAGCTGGGAGCCTGATGCGGGACTCGATCCCAGGGCTCTGGGATCATGACCTGAGCCGAAGGCAGTTGCTAATCAACTGAGCCACACAGGCACCCCATATACTATTTTTAAGTTGCTCTTTTCATGTTTGTGAAATCTTTTCATGGCAATAAATGCATACTAAATGGCTGCTTACTAGCCTTGTGAGGATAATATACTGCCATTTATTTAGCTCATCCATTATAAACAATAGGGTCTGAGTAGCAGTAATGATGGCCTCTGTGAATTTGAACTGAAGAGTTTCTTTCACGTAGTTAGCTTCATGTGTATACAGGATACACAAGAATAACTTGGTGGCTTATCCTTTTTCCTCTGTTTTATTTGCTTATCTATTTGTAGCTTAGAGTTGCAAAGACAAGGTGGCCACTAATGTCATATATATGGTTATTAGTAGATGGCCTTCTGTGCTTTTTTTTTTTTAAGATTTTATTTATTTCTTTGGCACAGAGAGAGAGGGAGAACAAGCATAAGCTGGGGGAGCAGCGAGCAGGGGAGAAGCAGGCTCCTCACTGAGCAAGGAACCCGATGTGGGGCTTGATCCCAGGACCCTGAGATCATGACCTGAGCCAAAAGTAGCCGCTTAACCGACTGAACCACCCAGGTGCGCCTTCTGTGGTTTTTAACAAAAGTTTCTAGAACTCTAAAATTTTTCGAATCAACATGATGAGCCCAGGCCATAAATATACCCGTGAACTGGTCAGGGCCAGTACGTCTTAGTAATACCCATTTTCCAGAACTTCAGAAGGGACCCTTGCCAAGGTTTCTTTATTCCTTCCTTTATAAACAAGCTCATCCCTTCATGTACTTTTCTTTGGCAGGGTGTGCATTTGCTCAACCAGAGTCCTGAACCTCACCTGGGTGTGCAAGAGTTGCACACGCTCACTGGCATCCAGAAGCTCTTGCTCTGCCACCTTCCTGCTCCTCTCATTCTGCTCCAAGGTTGCCCGCAGCTCCTCGATCTCGGCCTGCAGCAGGTTGGCTCTGCGCTCCACCATGGCCAGCTGCTCTTTAAGGTCATCTTGGCCTCTGATGGCATCGTCCAAATGTAGCTGAGTGTCCTACACAGAAAGAGGCAAAGGTGCTTACTTGTGCTTCCATTAAAGTGAGTACAAATTGGGTCATGTACACACTTTGTTCTCAATAACTTAGAGTATGATTAAAGAGGGAACATCTGCAAGTCCCTTTATTTTTTTTTAAGGTTTTTAAATTTATTTCACAGAGAGAGAGCACAAGTAGGGGGAGCAGCAGGCAGAAGGAAAGAGGGAGAAGCAGGCTCCCTGACGAGCAAGGAACCTGATGCGGAGCTCTATCCCAGGACCCTGGGATCGTGACTGGAGCTGAAGGCAGAGGCTTAACCCACTGGGCCACCCAGGAGCCCCTGCAAGTCTGTTTAATGACAAATTCTTTGTAGCCTAGGGTAGCAGGTCTACTCAAAAGAACAGGATGTTATATTTTAGAATAACCACGGCTAAAGTTACAAAATATTAGAGCAGGAAAGCATCCTCAGAGATGAGCTAGTCTAATGATGTTTTATGTATATTAAACAAGTATAGAAATGTATATTTAAAAATATACATGTATATGTTTATATACATTATGCAGATGGAGTTCGTATAAATGATTTGTCGAGTGTCTTCTCTTCAGTTGACAAAGTGAACTTTGTCTTAAACTTTCCAGATGTAAGCTGTTCTTTAACTGTGTATGTGAAATTTTCATCTGATTACCATATTATTTAGATTTATGGCATATAAGTCACACAGTTACACCCAGACTGCATGACACTATGCGTGTTTATCCCAGTGTACCTTGAGTATTCCTTGTATGTTTCTTAGATTCTTTATTGCCTCTGCAGCCTGGCGGTTGGCATGGTTCAGCTGGATTTCCATCTCATTGAGGTCTCCCTCCATCTTCTTCTTGAGCCTGATGGCATCATTCCTGCTCCTGATCTCAGCATCCAGGGTGCTCTGCATCGACTCCACAACCCTGATGTGGTTTCTCTTCAGCTGGTCGATTTCTTCATCTTTTTCAGCAATTTTCTGGTCAACCTCAGATTTCACCTGGTTTAACTCAAGCTGGATGCGAAGGATTTTGCCCTCTTCATGCTCAAGAGATCCCTTTAAAAAGGCAACATTTAGGTTACTCTTGGCTCGCAACCCTCACAGATCTTCCCTGCTATAATCGGAACCTGGCCCCTGTACTTGGAAGGCAGGGAGAAGACCAAAGAAAGAAGTGGGCCACTCCAGCTTGGGGTGGCAGCTTAATAAGAGGAAGGGAACTTACGTGAGAGGCTCACCTTGGGTGGTGGGATCCCCAGATCCACCCACCAAATTTTAAAAGGTTACAAAGAGGCCTTCAATAGATTTAGTCACATATACTGTGTAGGTGTTCTCAACACCAAACCACTGTCTCAAGACTATGTCTTTGGAGCAGTCTCTGGGAGTGGAGAAGGCAGGTGGAACTCACATTCCTAGGATAGGGAGACATTCAGACGTCCTGTCTTTCTGATGGTGATTTCCTCCTTGTTACCTAAAGAGCTGTTGTTTGTTTTGCACAGTATGATGGTTTCTTGAAGAAGGCATTAAGAAAACCAGAAACTTTCATGCATCTTAATTTAGCCTGTTTGTTCTGCATTCCCAAGACACAATTCAGTATTTCGCACTGAATTACATGAGTTATCCCCTGCAGCTCTGCAATGTGGTAGTTGCTCTCAGTTGCTATGAATTTTTCAGTTTATTTATAATGCATAAGTGAGCAAATGGAACGTGTACCTCGGCTTCCTCCAGAGCAGCCTGTAGCTCACTCTTCTCTTGATCTATTTGTTTCTTCACTTTCTCCAGTTCATGGATATGCTTTCCCCCTTCTGCAATCTGCTCTGTCAGGTCTGAAATCTCCTCTGTAGGTTAATAATAAAATACCACATTCAGCTGAGAAAACTTGAGAAGATGTCTGCCTACCATTTTTGAAGTAGAATGGTTAACAAAGACTCACGCTGTAAGTTCTTGTTCTCTCGCTTGAGGGTTTCAAGGTGATCCAGGGATTCCTCATAGGCATTCTTGACCTTGAACAGCTCATTGCTGAGCTCACGGGTCTCCTTCTGGGAGGCTTCAAGTTCAGCCTGAGTTTCCTCGTACTTTTGCTTCCACTCTGCCAGGACCTGGAAGTACATCAGAACTAAGCCTCTGTAATCAAGAATCAGGCCTCTTTCCCCCAGGCAGCTGGTCATCGTGGGCCACCTTGTCAAAGTTCCTCTGCTTCTTGTCCAGGGCGGCGCAGGCCGTGTTAGATCTCTCCACGTCCAGCATGAGGTCCTCCACTTCATTCTGGAGCCGCTGTTTTTTCTTCTCTAGAGAAGCACATTTGGAATTCACAGCCTCCACATGTTCCTCAGCATCCTGCAGACGCTGGGCCAGCTTCTTCCTGAAATGTTGGCCAGTGTGAGTGACAAGGAGCAGATTCAGAGATGCCACAGTGAACTTTATAAAGCTGCTGACTAGGAAAGCATATTTTCCCCAAGAGTCTTTGCTCCTCTGTCCACAAATTGTTAAAGGTTTTCTAAATTGTCTTATCATTACTCATTTTGTCTCTGTAGTGTAGTTTTCCTTAGTGAATTCTTAATCTTTATGTCAGGGGTGGTTAAATATACCCATGAGACATTTTGTATGCTTGGTGGTAGTGTCTGCATGCATGAAAGATACAGAGAGAGAATGAATGAGCCTCTTTGATTATCCAGCTGTGGAAACCACCATCTCGTCCTTATAGACCAGCGTGTGTCCACTGGAGAATGGGCCAGGGCTACAGCCCTCCCCACATCAGCTGAGTGAGCCATGTGAGGACATGACCACTGTGAGCTGAAGGCCTGTCATCAAAGCATGCTGGCACTGGATAGTGGCGTTAAGCATTTTTTAACACGGTCCTCTTCATAAATGAATCTGTGGCCCAAAGTGATGCGTATGAGGTCATATGATTATGATTAGTCAATCACTGACTTTCTGGGTCTGATGCCCTAGACAGCAAATGTTATTCCAGAATTATATTTCCCAAATACCCTCCGAAGTTGTACTGTTTCCTTCACCAGCTCACACTTGTCTGGAGTGTTACCTCTGCAAATGTTCACCAAACCCCTTCATTCTGTTTAATTCTAGCAACTGCTGAGATAAATGCAATTTAGAGAAGCTTCCTTCCCTGGGAACATAATGATTATTTCCCTTCCGCTTGTCACTCCCATGAGTTTTATTCCATAAGAAGCATGTGTAATTAAGTGAATCAGTTTATTGATACTGGTTGTTAGTTAAATGACAAGAGTGTGATAGTCTCATTCTGGACTTCTAGATAGGGATAAACTGATTATTGTTAATTATAACATTCATAATAATGTACCAGGTAGTCTCACTCTCTCCATTTTTCCTTATATTGAAGGAAATTAATTCTACTTAATCCATAAAGTATATGTTGATAATTTTTAATTCATTTTGGTGGAAAGAAATTTAAGATATTTTTGTAATAGACCAAAATGCAGGGAGGGCTGTGGTCTTGGCTCATTTTTCAGTGGACACATGACTGGTCTATAAGGAGAAGATGGTATGGTGGTTTCCACCGCTGTAAAATCAGATAGGCTGAAATTTTCCTCCTATCTTTTTTTTTTTTAAAGATTTTTAAAATTTGTTTTTTATTTGACAGGCAGAGATTACAAGTAGGCACAGAGGCAGGCAGAGAGAGAAGGAAATAGGCTCCCTCTGAGCAGAGAACCCAATGCAGGGCTCGATCCCAGGACCCCGGGATCACGACCTGAGCTGAAGGCAGAGGCCTTAACCCACTGAGCTACCCAGGCACCCCTCCTCCTATCTTTATGCCTGAAATATTCTTTTTTTTTTTTTTAAATTACTTTTCCTTCACTGCCTTTAAACTTTTCTTTCTGCGTCCATCATTAAGAGCCCATACTTGGCCTCCTCCAGTTCTTCCGTGCGCTGGATGGCGTCCGTTTCATATTTGGTCCTCCACTGGGCGACCTCACTGTTGGCCTTGGACATTGCCCTTTGCAGCTCAGCCTTGGCCTCCTGCTCCTCCTCATACTGTTCCCGCAGCAGGTCGCAGTCGTGGCGGGAGGACTGCAGGGCGTGGGCCAGGGCGTTCTTGGCCTGGACCAACCAAAAATTGTGCATTGTACATTTATGTTCTGGTCACTGATATTCTGTAAGTGAAGTCCAATAGCATGTCACACTGCAAAGTTCAAGTGACTGAGAATTCTCACCTTAGACTCCTCTTCTAGCTGCCTCTTTAATTCCTCAATCTGTTGTGTAAATGCTTGTTTGCCTCTCGACAGCTGAGACACCAGAGCTGCTTTCTCATCTAGCTGTCGTGAAAACTCACCTGTGAAAGACAAAACGTGAATGGTTTAGTTCTGTCATCTAGGTGAAGACTAAAGAGTGTGATAATATTATAACTCTCTTACTCTATGATGAAAAGAATAACTCAAAAATTTTGATGTGGTTGAGAAGGTTATTTTTTGCTTTTGCAAAAATGTGAGCTTTGATATTTTAGGATTTTCTTTCCCTCCCTCCCTTCCTTCCTTCCTTCCTTCCTTCCTTCCTTCCTTCCATCCCTCCCTCCTTCTTTTCAAGTAATGCTGAGGTAGCAAAAATCTCCTCAGCCCAGGAAGCTTAATTTTCTTCCATTATAGTTTATAAGCATCCTTTTTACTGTCTCTCCATAAAAAGAAGAAGGAATGACAAATGATGATAAATGGGCATGTGTGGCTTAAGAAATGATGGGTGTTCAAGAGGTGTCCACAAGTGGAGGCTCACCTTTCTTTTTTTTGGCTCTCTGCGTGCTGGCCGTGTGTGCCCACTGACCTGATTCTGTGTGTAAACGAGCCTTCTGGGCTGACAGCTCATTGATGAGGCGTTGCTGCTCCTCTTCCTTCGTTTTGACTTCACTAAGCTGGTCCTCCAGGGTGCGGCACATTTTCTCGAGGTTTCCCTGTGGTGGAAAGTAGAAAACAGGGAAAGATGATACATTTTTATTTGTAAGTCTGAATTTGGACATAACTACTTGTGGAAAGGAGCTGAGTTGTATTTACTTCTCTAGCCACTCCAAAGCCCTGCACAGTGTCTTGAAGTAGAGACACAATTTGGGCTACATAAATAAATGGTTATGAAAACCAGATTATTGTCTTTGGAAAACATGAACATCATTTAAATTCTGCATCATGTGGAGTATTGTTTTTAGAGAATTCTTTTCTGAAATTACATTTTTTCATGGTTATAGTGACAAAAGATAACATGATTTCTACAAATCCAATAGGAAGACCAAAATGATTCATTTCAATATAGTGATGCTTAGTAGGTATAACAGGAATAATTTTATTTTATTTATTTATTTTTTTAAGTTTTTATTTATTTATTTGACAGAGATCACAGGTAGTCAGAGAGGCAGGCAGAGAGAGAGGAGGACACAGGCTCCCTGCTGAGCAGAAAGCCTGATGCGGGACTCGATCCCAGGACCCTGAGATCATGACTGAGCCGAAGGCAGAGGCTTTAACCCACTGAGCCACTCAGGCGCCCCAACAGGAATAATTTTAAAGTGAGATAACATTATAGCAGCAATGTCCACAATAGCCAGACTACGGAAGGAGCCCAGATGTCCATCGACAAATGAATAGGTAAAGGTGATGTATACACAATGGAATACTACTCCTCCATCAATAAAATAGAAATTTTGCCATTTGCAGTAATGTGGATGGAACTAGAGGGTATTATACTAGGTGAAATAAGTCAATCAGAAAAAGACAATTGCCATATGATCTCACTCCTGTGTGGAATTTAATAAACAAAACAGGATCATGGGGGAAGGGACAGAAAAATAAAATGAGATGAAATCGGAGAGGGAGAAAACCGTAAGAGTCTCTTAATCATAGGAAACAAACTGAGGGTTGCTGGAGGGGAGTGGGGTGGAGGGATGGGGTAAGTGGTGACAGGTATGAAGGAGGGCACGTGATAGAATGAACGTTGGATATTACATGCATCTGATGAATCACTGAACTCTACCTCTGAAACTAATAATACATTATATATTAATTAATTGAACTTAAATTTAAAAAATAAAATGTAACATTTAAAGTTTGCACAGTTAGATCTATTCATCTGTAGATTCTAATTTTGAATCATTGCAAATAGAATGAAAAGGGAACAAGTTCACACAAACCTTGGCTTTGGAGACTGTCTCCATGTTACTGGCGAAGTCATCGATCTCCATCTTCATCTCGCTCTTCTCCTTCTCCAGCTTCTGCTTCACCCTCTGCAGGTTGTCTATCTGCTCCCCAAGCTCGGCCACGCTGTCCGCGTGCTTCTTCCGAAGAGTGGCCGTGGTGGCTTCGTGCTGCAGGGTGGCCTCCTCCAGGTCCCGGCGAAGTTTCTGGAACTCGGCCTCGCGCTTCTTGTTTATCTCGATCTGGGCGGAAGTGGCCCCGCCGGCTTCCTCCAGGCGCTCGCTGATCTCCTCCAGTTCCCGGGAGAGGTCAGAGCGCTGCTTCTCTGCTTTGGCTCGGGAGGCCCGCTCTGCCTCGATTTCCTCCTCCAGCTCCTCGATGCGGGCCTGGGGGTGACACATCAACGTGAATGCCAACTCATGACAATTTTGATTCCTGGAATGCACAGAAGAGGTGGGGGGTCCGACTCACCTGTAACTCCTTGATCTTCTTCTGTAGCTGCATCGCAAGGGCCTGCTCGTCTTCAATCTTGCTTTGCAGATTGCTCATTTCAAACTCTTTCCTGTTGGAGGAGCAACACATAAGCTCTCCATCAGTTCTCTTACCAGTTTTCTTTCCCATGTACAGTGGAATGTCTTTATACTGCTGTGTTGAGGACGTGAGTAGTACATGTTTTTACAAGTCAATAACATACCATTTTCATTAAATAAAAAAGTCAAAGATGTTATTTTTTGGTTATGTACTCTGAAGTAATAATTTAGAGATCTTTAAAACATTTATTTCACCTGAATTGACAGATAACAAGCAGGTTACTCACTTTTTGAGTTTCTCGGCAAGTTGCTGCTTGTCATTTTCTACATCCATTGTGGATTCTTGGGCCAACTTTAGGTCACCCTCCAGTTTCCTTTTGGCTCTTTCTAGCTCCATGCGGAGTTTCTTTTCTTGTTCCAGAGATCCTTCAAGCTAAAGGTATACTGGATTTTATTTATTTCAGTTCTAAGGCATTGAGCCATATGTGACTAGCCATTAAAGGTACACAGGAGAATTTTAAAAAATACACCAAAAAGCATGGAAATTTTAATTATTGTTTTCAAAGCCACAATGAAAGACTTATGAGCATTATTGACAGTTGCACGTCGTAACTGTTTATTTTATATTGAGAGGAAATACTGTGTTTTTCACACTTACATCATCCACTTGCTGTTCTAGCTTGGTTTTAGCCTTGGTTAGGGTGTTGACTTTGTCCTCTTCTGCCTGCAGGTCATCCAGGGTCTGCTGGTGGGCCTCTTGGAGGGCCTTCTTCTCCTTGGTCAGCTTTGCGATGGTTTCATCCAGACCTGCCATCTCTTCCGTGAGGTTTTTCACCTTAGATTTGAACAGATTATAGAAATGTTAATGACATCTGTCATCTTGATGAAAAAGAAGCATAGGGCAGTGTGAGCCTGAGATGGAAAATGGAGATAAGAAGCGAAGTCAGGTCTACTTCACTGAAAAGTGTGGGGGATAAAGGATAAGATAAATAGAAATGGTGAAGACTAAAGAGACATAAATATGACAGCACTTTCTTTCATATTCAATAACTTTAGGATTAAACTTTTAATTAAAATACTTCAGTAACAAGCTAGCACTTATAAAGAGTCTAAAATGGATCATGATTGTACCTTGTTCTCTGTGGCGTGCTTCTCCTTTTCAACCTTGGCCAGCGTCAGCTCAAGGTCATCGATGTCTTTCTTGAGCTCTGAACACTCGTCCTCCAGTTTCCTCTTCTTGGCCGTCAGCTCAGCATTGATCTCCTCCTCATCCTCTGCCCTCTCAGTTAGCTCCTTGATCTTGGCCTCAAGCTGGATTTTGGTTTTAATCAGCTGGTCACATCTTTCCTCTGCATCAGCCAAGCCATCTGCTTCCTAGTGGAAGAAATGAAACAATTTCATTTATCTAAGCTATCTCTGCAAACACACTGTAATTTATTAAAAGGTGGATGCTTCAGGGCACCTGGGTGGCTCAGTCATTAAGCATCTGCCTTTGGCTCAGGTCATGATCCTGGGGTCCTGGTATTGAGCCCCGAATAGGGATTCCTTCTCAGTGGGAAGCCTGCTTCTCCCTCTCTCACTCCCCCTGCTTATGTTCCCTCTCTCATTGTTTCTCTCTCTGTCAAATAAATTTAAAATAAAATAAAAAATAAAAGGTGGTACTTCAGTGACTCAATCAATTTGGTCAACACACTTGCCAACTTTTAATAGTCTACTGGACAAAATGTTAGTAATTTTAATGTGCTAATTATAATAACAGATTTTCTTCAGCTATGCACGTGTGGAAGGTCAGCTTAGGGAAACTAGTCTTTTGGCAAAATTTGTACCTGTACTACTTTGGAAAAGTCGCTTATTAGTTCTAGGACTCTGTTTCCTCACATTCGAAGGAGTTGGTTAATTTAGCTTTTTCCCTGACATTGTAAGAAAAACATAACTTCTATTTATGCACACAAATATTAACTAAGGAAAGGACAGTCTCATCTAACAGAAGGATCTATAAAGGAAGGAAAATGTCCATAGACATCATTTTTTTAAAGAATTTTATTTATTTTGGGTGCCTGGGTGGCTCAGTGGGTTAAAGCCTCTGCCTTCGGCTCAGGTCATGATCCCAGGGTCCTGGGATCGAGCCTCACATCGGGTTCTCTGCTCAGCAAGGAGTCTGCTTCCCTTCCTCTCTCTCTGCCTGCCTCTCTGCCTATTTGTGATCTCTGTCAAATAAATAAAAATAAAATCTTTAAAAAAATTTAAAAAAAATTTTCCTGAGGTCACGACCCGAGCCGAAGGCAGAGGCTTAACCCACTGAGCCACCCAGGTGCCCCCATAGACATCTTTGTGACTGTGCTCACCAATGACCATGCCGCATATGAATGTGGATATGAACATACACAGAATAATTGGTGACTTTGCACCTATTGCTTTTTTAGGTCTGAGTCTTAGTGTTCTTGAATGACAATAATAGTGCATGTTTTAGTGGAAACCATTCATTCAGAAACCTTAAGCTAAAACCTTTTCATAGCCACTCTCACAAAGTCTGGAGGATAAGAAAGGGCTGAACTGTGCAGTGGATGACACTCACAGATTGAACTTGGAGCTGCAGGTCATTTTTCTCTTGCATCAGAGCTACCATCTTCTCTTCAAGCTCTTTCCTTTTCGCTTCTGACTTCGCCAGTTCTTCCTTGGTCTTCTCAAACTCTTCCTTCATGTTGGCCATCTCTTTTTCTGTCTCTGCACTCTTGAGGAGCGGCTTGATCTTGAAGAACAGGTTCATCCAGGGCCAGTGCTTGACGTTCATGAAGGCGCGGACGTTGTACTGGATGCAGAAGATGGACTCTCTGTAGGAGAGAACAAAGATGCAAATAAGGAACAATGTGGACAACGACCATCACTTAACAAAGTAATGACTACGTCAGATTCAACCATGAAAATGTGGAGAATGGGGACTTGAACTTGTTCCCTCACCTCCTCTCCATCATCTTCTTGAATTCCACCCTCATCAGGTACCCTCTGCACACAGCTTGGATGCGTGTGATGAGTTGAGCCAGCTTTTCATCTCGCATCTCCTCTAAAGTTCCCAACAGGCCAGCTTTAAAGAAAACCTTGCCAAGGAACAAGCTAAATATGTTATTTCCACTCATGAGAAAGTCCAAAGGTGATGAAATTATGGTAGAGATTTAAGTTGATGGTACCTTGGTATGACCGAATTTGTACTGGGTGTGGTCGATGTCAATAGACCCTAGGAGTTTCTCAGAAGCCTTCTTACTGTCAATAAACTGACCCTCTGGGATAGCACTTGCATTTAGAATCTTGTATCTATCAGAATACAAAGATAAAAAAACATGGTCTTCCTTTTTACTAGAACTGTTAGTAGCTATCATTGAAAAAACGATAGACTGAGTTTTAGAGAAAAAAATTCCATTAAAACAATCCAGCAGTGCTTTAGGTGAACCTTGGGAAAATGTATGTAAAAAGTTATGATAATAATAAAGCAAGCCATCATTCTTCTATGATCACCTTTCAAATACATTTCAGTTTTCAAGGAAAAGTTAAAAGATGTTTGAACTGTGTGGGGATACTCCTCTAGGCTAGCACATTGAAAGGGGGGAGTAATGAGAAACCTCTGTTTGAAGTCTGCATAAAGGATCCTGCTTGGGTACCCCTTCCTGCAGATGCGGATCCCTTCCAGCACCCCGTTGCACCGCAGCTGGTGTAGGACAAGTTCATGCTCCATGGCCCCTGGGGGAGAAAAAAGACATGTTTTCTATATGATAGTCTAATGAGAAGTCACATTGGAATCTTACTTGGATATCATAAATGTCTTACCAGGAGTTTTAGTTTCATTGGGAATGAGACAGCGTACAAAGTGGGGGTGAGTGCTCCTCAAGTTGGTCATCAGCTTATTTAAATTCTCCTGCAAACCACATGAAAAGATTTGAAGTCATTTTTTATTGCATGGGAGTCCCTGTCAATGATCTGTAGTGAATGTGCCCCGTTTCCTGAATAAAGTAAATGTAACTGACTACAGGGGCTGCTTTTAAGAGAGAGTTTGATTTCATGTGAAATGTGCTCCACTCTAGATTTTTAGATTTGGAGTTTTAAGGGTAACTGGTTCATTTATTGTAAAGTTTGAACCCACATTATGGGCTTTCTTCTTGTTAAATTTTTCCTAACACATTTTCATTTTCCTTTGTACAACACTGCTTTTTTTTTTTAGTTTTGTCAAAGTTTTTTTAAAGTTACAATAATTTAATTTTGTTACAGAAGTAGTCTTTTGGCATTCAAGAATATACTGTACCCTGAAAAGGGCTGACACTGTCTGGAAAGAAGAACCCTTCTTCTTGGCACCTTTTTTCCCACTGCCACTTTCTGAAAAATAAAATAGAAAAATTAAAACTATTTGCAGCAACTTTAGAAGCACTATCCACATGTATGAGGACTGTCAAAATTCCTTCTGAAATTTAAATTTGCACTTGTTCACTTGTATCATTCCTGTATTTTCTTTCTGTATCTTTCTGCCAACTATAGATTAGGAAAATAGAAGCACTGGCTCACATTATAGGTATTCAGGAAAACAACGACAGTAAAAGAACTGGATGAAAAGGGTAGATGTGGGGGAGGGATGGCATTTCTCTCCTCCAAATCAGCAAAGTATGTCCCCTGAAAGAAGTACCCAGGAGACAGAATAGTACTGTCCCCTTAGTGCACACGGTCCCAGAGAACCTAGTTGCATGCTTGCTATCAGGTCAGTGGGCCTCTACCAACCTGCAGGAAAATCCTGCTTTCTATTTGCTTGTGCTTCTATACTGTTATGTGCACATTGGGTCTTAGGGGACTTAGGAGAACAGAACTTCCAATTCCTCAAGCACTAGTGCCTTGACAGAGGATTTCCTTATCTCCAGATTAGCTGGATCCTCAAAGGAACCAATACTACTAAAATAGAAATGAGCTCTATGATCTCAAGCAAGTCACTTAACCTCTGAATCTGTGTTTCCTCATTGGTGAAATGAGGCCATGGACAAAAGGATCCATAGTGTCAGCTTCAGCTCTGAAAGCTTATAATCATAAGACTGTAGCATACTAATTAAATACACTTCCTTTCATTAAGTCTATATTGGCCAGTATTTTAACTCTGGGAACATACTAATGATATTAAGAATGACCTGCTTCAGCACTTTGTCCCCCAGCAAAGAGGAAAGCCAGAGTCTTCATGCCAGACTTCTGGTACAGCCCGACCACGGTCTCGTTCAGGGGGTCCTTGTTCTTGTCCAGCCAGCCGGCGATGTTGTAGTCCACGGTGCCAGCGTAGTGGACCAGAGAGAAGTGGGCCTCGGCCTTGCCTTTGGCAGGCTTGGGCTTCTGAAAGTTGTTGGACTTCCCCAGGTGCTGCTCATAGAGCTTGTTCTTGAAGGAGGTGTCTGTGGCCTTGGGGAACATGCACTCCTCTTCCAGGATGGAGAAGATGCCCATGGGCTGACAGTAGGAAAAAAGAGATGATAATAATGAGTTCCTCAGAAAAATATGCTCCAATAGCTTATGTACCTAGTGGAAACCTGAAAATGTTCCAGAAGAATGGATGATAAGATACTGAATAAGCACGATCTTTATTATCTCTGCTACTGAAATGTGAAACAGTCATGTACCATGGACATATGGGAAATATGTTTGCTAGAAAGACTCAGTTAAAAAAAAAAAAGAAGCCCATCTGTACCATTTGGCCAACTTTATGTTCAGAGTATAAAATTAAATTCCAAAACTACCATTTCAGAGCTGAATTCTTTATCCTGTAAACGTATAGATCTAAATACTTTCTTACTTCCTGACAATGTAGCTTCCTCACCTCAAATCTAGACATGACAAAAGTATGAAGAGAAATATTATGGATAATGATTAAAAATTATCCATCCCCAGGATGAAAGAGCTTCTCGTGTTGTGTCATTAGAACTCTTTGTACTCTGAGCCGTTTTTCCCCCCACGGTGGAGTTAAATGATGATAATTTGGTTTTGCTTTGTAAGCAGATTGCCTCCTTTCAGTTGCAAGTTTGATAGGAAAGACTGATAGAAAATCCAACGTTGATGATTTTGCTTCAGTCACAAATTGTCTCAAAACTATTTTGATGTTCCAGGAACTGAGTGCCATGTCGTTTTCATGAATAGCAGAGATAGTATGTTACCAAATTAAAATTATTTTCTTCAGATTGGGTAGACCTAGTCTGATGTGATACTCTCATCTTTCTTATTTTTATGAATTTTGGCACGAGTGTTTGCAGTTTCCATAGAAGGCAGTTGTGTTTGCTTTTCCTTTCCCCCTGCTTAGGGTAGTGTTCATCTATAACCATATACTTTATTGGTATTCACAGTTACAGGATGAGTTCCCAATATGCATTTGAAAATCTTTAATGATTGCTTGATGAATTTTAACATATTCAACACTAACAGAATTATTGCCCCACTTCCTTGATAAAAGAGAATTCAGGTTTCGTTTTCCAGGGAAGATTGTAGAGAGATCTGGTATTTATTCAGTAGTTATCAGAGTCTTAATGCCTGCAACAACTGAAGAACTACCCTTCCAGCCTGGAAGACATCTTGAAACATTCTGCCTTGATCTCCATGAAGGATGATCCGTGCATGACACACCATCATGGAATCGCCAAGATCAATGGCAGTGCTCAGAGGACTAGTTGCAGTTTCATTCCTTACTTCTGTGCATGTGAAGAAGAGTGAAATTCTAAGAGGGAGAAACGTGCATCCCTGTGTCTGTGTATGCGTTTGTAAGCACTGCAGCCATTTTTCTATGAGAAGCTATTCCGGAGTACCAACACATCACTTGTGACATGCCAGACAACTGATCAGATCATGAGCCTGTCATCAAACACCACTGCTTGTTCTCTGAAAACTGGGATTGCAATTAAGCATATGAAGGGGGACGAATTGTGTTTCATGTCCTGAAGGCTTGAAAAGTCAAACAGACCTTCTCGATGAGCTCGATGCAGGCAGCCAGGTCCATCCCGAAGTCGATGAACTCCCACTCGATGCCCTCCTTCTTGTACTCCTCCTGCTCCAGCACGAACATGTGGTGGTTGAAGAACTGTTGCAGCTTCTCGTTGGTGAAGTTGATGCACAGCTGCTCCAGGCTGTTGAACTGGGTGTTGCAAAGAGTAAGTGTTGGAGTGAATCTGGAAAATCCAGTGGGGACTCCGCAGAGAAGACACAAAGCGGAAGGGCCTTAAGAGGCATTTATTCAAACAACTCACGTCAAAGATCTCAAAGCCGGCAATGTCCAAGACCCCGATGAAGTACTGCCTGGGCTGCTTGGTGTCCAGCTGCTGGTTGATGCGGGTGACCATCCACAGGAACATCTTCTCGTAGACAGACTTGGCCAGAGCGCCCACCGAGTTGTACACCTTCAAGAACAGTGGTAGTTTGGCTTTTCGAATTGAACACAGTGATGGAGCCTTGGGTCTCCTGTGGCTCAAGCAAATCTTGGGAGTGAAGTCATGCTTACCTGCTGCACAGTCTGGCCTTTGGTGACGTACTCGTTGCCAACCTTTACCCTGGGGTAGCAGAGGGCTTTGAGCAGGTCAGCAGAGTTCAGGCTCTGGAGATAGGCTGCCTTGTCAGCAACTGCATGAACGAGATGAGAACAGTGAAACTGACCACAGCGTACACAATTTAAGGTGGGAAGGGTAATGACAAAGAAAAAATTTTGCTTGAAAAGGAATATGTGTAAATGTGACAAAACCATTTGTCACACTAATTTTAGTCCTTTTTTTTTTTTTTTGAGAGGATAATTTGGAACTTAGGGAATCAATGCTCGGTATGATACTTAAAATATAGCTAAAGTAGACCACAGATAAAAATAATTTGAGAAAGTCTAACCTAGAGGAGGAGTGATAGGAAAATTCTGATCTGTTTTTTTTTTTTTTCTGACAGTGCATGTGGGCATGTAAATTATTGACTGGAATAAAAAAGGTCTTAATCAGATCGTAAATACTAGCTTACAGTAAGTCAGTGAAAATTGGAATGGGCAGAAATTACACCTCCACAAATCTTCACAGTCGTTTAAAATATGCAGTGTGTCATTTCTGTCCTCTAATACTTCTCCCCACCATCAGATAGGTCAAGAAAGTGAAAGCTTGGCCCCTGACTTGAGGACCAGATGGTGTCAGTTCAGTCAGCTGAAAGATGTGAGCAGGGAGCGGTACCTTCGGTGCCATCGGGCTCAGCCTGCTCCTCCCGCTGCTTCTGCTTGAACTTCATGTTCCCGTAATGCATCACGGCACCTGTGAGCTTGTAGATGGCCACCTTTTCATCAGTGCTAAAACCTAGGATGTCCACAGCACTCTGTGGAAAGATTTGAATTTAAATATGCTTCCATTTATCACCATGGCAGATACCCTCAGGACACTGGGCCCTCCCTCCCCTGCCTTCTTATGATATCTTGACTAACACTTTGGTGTTTTCAAAAGGTAGTCCTGTTCTTCAGCTCTTTATTCCACAAAGCATCATCAGTAAGTATGCGTCGGTTTCCCATTGACTCCTGTGGGCAGTGAAGATCTTATGTGACGTGTCCACACTCACCCAAGACTCAGAGCCTTGGCTTTGGATGCCAAGGTTGACACTCTTCCTATTTCTCCACATTAGCTGGGCCTTGCTCCACAGGTTTCTTATCTCATGGGTTTCCTTTGCTTCACAAATCTGTTTGCCCCTTTTCCTCCTATGTTGTCCAAGCCTAATCCTAGCTTGCCTCCCCGAATGTGATGGATGCCGTTGGAAAGAGAGTCAGAAGGGAAGAGCAGCGGCGCTTGAGTTCTTCCCTCTCTGATATCAGGTCACAGCTCAGCGGGCCATGAGATGCCTGGCAGTGAACTTCTCCTGATCGTTACTCATGCAGGGAAGAGACATTTGTGAAAAGAACTTCTTTTATTGAAATTATTGTTGTGTATTTTTTCTCTACTAGATTTTGATCACTTTCTTAGTTGCCCATGCTAGGCTTTGCAAAAGCTCATGCAGTGGAGGCAGACATCAGACAAGGCAGGGGGAGTTTACCTATGTAACTTTCTCTAGATTATTTACCCTCAGTTCAGCTCACCGACTCAAGCTATTTAAAATGCTCAGAGATTAATAAAGTCTGGGAACAAGATTATGATGCCTTTTTTTTTTAACCTCCAATACTAGGGGTTATTTCTCAGCTCCCTAATTCTTTTGGACTTATCAATAATAATGAGGTAAAGCTGGTAAAAGCTGATATTTATGAGATGAAGGTACACAAATAGTTTATAGACTTTTTGAAAACAGTATTTGAAAAGAAGAAGTGTTTTTGTAAGCAGCTCTTAATCCTATATTGGGAATGTTAAGATATTCCCACTGGTATTAAGTTTAAGAATAATCAAAGATGGTTGACTATTCAGAAATGGAAAAGAAAACTCGAAATATGTATAAAGTATACGTATAAAGAAAATAAGCCAAAGAGTAATGATCCTCTTAAAAAAATCTGTAGTTCCAAAAATAAAAGTAAAGGTTCATGGAGGCCAAAAAGAGAATTTTTGAGGTTAAAGAATCAATTTCTTCAAACACTGCAGGGATGGGGGAAGGGAATATTATTAGCCCCGGAGTGACATTTGAAACAAAATTTGTGCTTACATCTGACTATAGAGGAACTGTGCAAATCATCATGTTCTGCTATAAAAATCTTAAAGTATCATATGTCTTTTTTCCCAGGTTATTGGATATAGGGTCTGACAAAAAATAAGAGAAACATCACTATTGGAGTACAAAAATTGATTCAGAGGGCCTGTGAGGGGGAAAAAAAAAGCCAACTAGCCAAGGAATGCCTAAGACTTAAGATTTATTACAGACATTTTGAGCTTCCTAGGGTGGAAGGTGGGCATTGAAATACCCTGTAATTTTATTCCAAGAGTAAGGAAGCCTGAAAAGCAATATTGTGTATTTACTGTCTTTCTGCTAATGCTGTTGACTCCATAGAGGGGAGTGTTGTATAGTGCAAAATGAATTTACTTCTTCCTGTTCTGTACCTGTTACTTACATCTGTGGCTAGAAGCTCTTCCTGGTCATCAATGCTGGGCACTGTAATTTCACCTTGACTGACAAAAGCAAAGTCATATGGGTTGGTGGTGATCAGAAGCATTTCTGTACACATGAAAAAGAACAAGTATAGACAGAATTACTTTGGTCATCAAAAACACTTTAGAGGGACTTTCAGAAAAAGAGGCTTTTGTTCTTCCTTGGTAGAAAAAAATCATGGATACTTCTTACCAATAAGTTCTGGTTTCTTGTTGGACATGATTTGATAAAATATGTGGTAGCTTCTTTCAGCCTTTAGCTGGAAAGTAACACGGGACTTCTCCAGGAGATCTAGAAAGTCAGATTGAGCACACTTAAAAGAATAGGCCACAATGGAAAATTAAGCATTTGAGAAGTTGACACAGCATAGATATCACTATTTTCACTATATAACCCCCCAAAATATTTTTAATCACTAGTGTTCATTAACTTACATGTTTCAATATCTGCAGAAGCCAGTTTGCCTGTTGCACCAAAATGGATCCTGATAAATTTACCCTTAAAAAGGCAAAGGAAGACTTCTTTTTACATACTCAAAGGCAGACAAATATTTTCTTCAGTTATGGACTGGTGGATGGGAAAGATGCTGATACCACAGGCACAGAAACATCTGTGCTGGTCCTCACCCAAAAAGGAGGACCAGAAGACTTACAAAGCGAGAGGAGTTGTCATTCCTCACGGTCTTGGCGTTGCCAAAGGCCTCCAGTAGGGGGTTGGCACTGATGATTTGATCTTCAAGGGTCCCCTTAAGAGAAATGAGTAAGACAGATAAGGAGACCCTGGAAAAGGTGAGATAACTTTCCATCAGCTTCCTCCCCTGCACCCTTCCCCTTCACAGTATTCTGTAACTTTGGGGTAAGGCTGGTTGGCTTTCTCTTTCTTCGTTTCTTTCTTAACACATTTCTTTTTTTAAATTTAAGATTTTTTACTTGAGAAAGAAGGAGTTTTTGAGTAGGGGTTTCTAAAGTGAGTAGAAGGAAGACAAACAGAAGGAAGGGTGACATGGCCTTGAGTTCTGTATTGCTCAGGCTCATTTTTTCCCCCTCGTAATAAATGGTTTGGAGAACTTCTGTCTGTTGCATCTCATAGGCAACACATCTCATCCTCACAGCCCATCCAAGAGTTATCTTGTAAATTTTGACATCACTTTCAGTTGGTTGCTATGGCTCTGAAGTACCTTGGTCAAATTTTTAGAAACTTAGGATTTCTTCTGTCCTGGGATGAATATCATACCCACCTGCATTTTGCCAGAGGTAGGTTCCTCCTTCTTCTTCTCCCCAGTGACTGCAATTGTTGCAAAGTACTGGATGACACGCTTGGTGTTCACAGTCTTCCCTGCACCAGATTCTCCGCTGTCGGGTCCACACAGAGGAAAAGTCAGAATCTAAGTAACCACTACAGTGATCAAAAATTCAGCAGAAAGAAAGGCGTGAAATCTACATACGTAATCAGGATTGACTGGTTCTCACGATCTGTGAAAGAAATCGGAGATAATGTTGAAAAATATACTTAGCACATACATTTTATAAACTCAGAGTTGTCTTTTTTTTTTTCAGAGTTGTCTTTTAAAGCTCCTCCCCCCCACACAAACTATATCTATTGTTAGTTTGATTTTTCACAATTTTCTTTTTAAAATAAGTGGCAGAAGATGTGCTAATTAGCCGATGTGTTTTACTCCTGTTACCTTTAGTGTGATAGAATATGTAATGAATGCACTATTTCACTGTACTACCTGTGGGAATGACTTACCAATATCAGATGAATACTAGTTCCATGTTCCATTTTGTCACTTGGTTCATAGTTCAAAATCATGTTATTAGTGTCCGATCCAAAGTTTTGTGTAGTAATTGGGATAACTTGTACTGTAAGCTTTCAAAACTTTCTTTTTAGGAGAGGTGATATATTAGCTATAATTAAAATACATAGTTCATTCCTAAATTTGGATTAATTTTGATCTGGAATTAGCATTAGTTTGGGTTGTAGCATAGAACTCTAAGCAAAATTCTCTCTGCCTTTGAAACTGATCCATTTTACTCTTTTTTTTTAAAGATTTTATTTATTTATTTGACAGACAGAGATCACAGGTAGGCAGAGAGGCAGGCAGAGAGAGAGGAGGAAGCAGGCTCCCTGCTGAGCGGAGAGCCCGATGCGGGGCTCGATCCCAAGACCCTGAGATCATGACCTGAGCCGAAGGCAGAGGCTTAACACTCTGAGCCACCCAAGTGCCCCTACTCTTTTTTTTTTTAAAGATTTTATTTATTTTAGAGAATGAGCATGTGTGGTGGGGGGTGGGAGGATCAGAAGGGTAGGGAGTGGGGAGAGGAAAAAATCTCTAGAAGACCCCACTTGGTGTAGAGCCTGACTCAGGGCTTGATCCTAAGACCCTGAGATCACAATCTGAGTAAAAACCAAGAGTCAGACACCCAACAGATTGAGCCATGCAGGTGCCCCGGTCCCTCTTAAATATATTTCCCTAATTTTATTATATTACACTGTTAATCATATTAGAATACTATCATTATACTGTTATTATTACTATTATGTTTGTGCTGAGCATTTTATTCTCCAGGCACTGCCTCTGAGTCTTCTGTGTTATCACTCTACATGTACTTTATGAATAGCTCTGCAGACTGTAATTATGGACTCACTGACCCGTCAGCATGAACTGGTAGGCGTTGTCTGAGATGGAGAAGATGTGGGGCGGAGCCTCCTGGCGCTTCTTGCCTCGGTAGGCGGCCACCACCTCGGGGTTGTACACCGGCAGCCACTTGTAGGGGTTCACGGTGACGCAGAAGAGGCCCGAGTAGGTCTGTGGGAAATGACAAGGTTGCTTTGTCTGCAGCACCTCATTAATCTGCCTTGGAAATACTGCTTTATGTGCCAAGTGAGAGGGACCCAAGCACTGTGTCCGTTCTCCTAGGGCTTAGGGCTCTCATTCCCTGGATGCCTCCCACCCCCAGGCACTCTACACAGTACGCTTACTTCTGCTTGCACATGGATTCTGCACTAAGCACATGGCTTTCTGCATGCATGGTGTCAAGTACATCAGAATTCACAATACTAACCCAATGATTAGTCTGGAAATTGTAGTAGCCAAATTGGAAAGTAGTCTTGAATTGGTTTTGGCTAACAGTTCATGGACTTAAGTTAGTGAAAAGTAAAAAGAAAAAGGGGACGCTCACGTAGATCATCCAGGCTGCATAACGTTCTTTGAGGTTGTACAGCACGGCAGGCTCGTGCAGGTGGGTCATCATGGCCATGTCCTCGATCTTGTCGTATTTGGGAGGGTTCATGGAGAAGACTTGATCTTCCTTAACTGTGACAGTCTGTTAAGAAAAGAAGGAGCTGGTGCATGTCAACTAAGTAATATAAAGGATCAGTTATGTCTTACTACCCCGCTTTGTTTACTTACAGTCCCTGCATCGGTCTTCACGGTCACCTTCCCCCCTTCCCTGCTCTGCACCATACTTTTCACATAGGACTCCTTAGTGTCCACCACAAAGACAGAATTCTTGGCATCAAAGGGCCTATTCTGGGCCTCAATGCGCTCCTTTTCAGACTTTCGGAGGTACGGAGCTGCCTCGCCAAAAACGGCCATCTCAGCGTCGGAGCTCATGGCTGGGGCTTATTGGCGGCAGCAGAGCACTGGGGTACCTGGAGGACAGAGACAGAGCAGGACAGTGACCCAGGGTGAGGGTGGACGTTGTCCTGTTGATTTCACACTCCCTGTGCCTCATTGGCCTGGCCCGTTACCTCAGCCCTGCCTGTAGGGATCACACCTATGTCTTGTGCAAAGGTGCTAAGAGATCGGATCAAGGATTTCAAAGCTTTATATTGGGAACTTAATTCTTGTGATGTTGTAAGGCTCTGTTCCATCCTCTGTGCTGTGAGCCTTTGTAGATGAGTATGAAGGGGTTTGAGTTTCAGTCATCAGCGTTCGGGATGCACAAGTGTGCTTAGAATCTTTTCTTTTTCTCCTTGCTTTGCTTTTTCTTTTTCTACTCCCCCTTCCCACTTTTTTTTTTTTGACATTGCAGTGATATAAAGAAATGCAAAATAACTGTTTATAATGGCTTTACAATCTGAACCTATTTTAAAAAACTCAGATATTTAGTAAAATTTTTCTCCTGGCCCCAGTTTTTAAAATCACATGGATAAATTGGATGCAAGTATTATTAAAATTGGATGGATGAAAGGTACCTTTGTTCATTCAGGATGCAGTCCAGATTGAAAACACCTAATAAGCACAAATAAACCCCTAGTTTAGGCGTAAATTGTTTACGTATCACATAATAAAGGAAAAAGTAAATGCAACAAAAGTTGAAAATCTAACAAATGATTTGTCCTAAGTCAAAATTAAGTCTCATTTATTCTCAAATTGTATGCAAGTAGTATTATCAAAACAAAAGATAACTTTAAATGGTTCCTGGAGAAAAACATTTGGCTGAAAAACATAAAATATCATAGTGTTTATATATTTTTAGTTTATAATAATTTGTTTTTAGTTGGATTTCAGGATAACGTTTGTTTTTACCTGGTTTCTATGATTTCAGATCTTTCTCTCTCTCTCTCTTTCTTCCCCCTTTTTAAAAAAAGTACCAGTTCTCTAAATATCTCTTCTGAAGTTAGTAGCCAATATAAAATTTCAAGCCAAAATGAACTTTAACATTTTTTCCCACTGACACATGAATTACGAGATGGCAGAGAATTTCTCTGATGGCAAGGACAGGACGAGTGACCAGTGACAGAAGCTGACTTCTGTGGAGGGAAAGGGGCTGGATTGCATTAAACTTCCCCTTGATTGTTAGATATGGAATTTGCTACATATTCTGTCTCTAAAATCAAACTAATTCATTCCTATGAAAACCTCTTGATGATACAGTGCAATTTAGAAATACTTCCAGGGGACAGATATTGAATATTTAACCTTAGGGTTTTTTCTTCAAAAGAAAAATCTTATCCTGTTAATGTTATTTTTTGTTTCTGTGTTTTTACACAAGGTCATTTTGCATTAACAACACACTACTGTGGAGAGATTATTGTAATACAGTGCATTCACCAAACACAGAAAGGATGCCCTCCTTCCCCGCTTATCTGAGAACATTGGTTTCCCCAGTTTTGGTTCACAAGCCCCCAGGGATTCTCAGGGTTGTTGCAGGGGTTCCTGAATCTACTTGCTTCAAGTTTGAGCAGTATGTTTTCTGTTACGAAGTCTAAATCACTATAGCTTCTTATTAAATATAAACTAATTAAGAATTTATCAAAAGTGTAGCAGGTTTTCATCATTATGTGCATTTTTAACAGAATACTTAAAGTATAAGTCCCAACATATGGAGATGGGGAGGAGGTCTGTTGAAGGTTTTGATTGTATGGAGGAGTAGTCAGAAGCCACGGTCTGAGGTTGTAGATGCAAGAGCTGCAGGGACCTTACCCATCACCTAGAATGCAGCCTCCTCATTTTACCGGTAAGAAAACTAAGGGCCAGAAAGGTGAAGGGTCATGCAGTGTCACAGAATTGTAAGTGGTGGGGCTGGGACGTGAACCCTGCTCTACAAAATCCAGGTTCAGTGTTGATTCCACTGCAAGATCTGGAAGGCCACCTGGCTTCGCTCAGGTAGCCAGAGTCCTTGGAAAGCCTGGATTATGTTGACTGCCCAGTCAACACGTTGTTGATTTTATCAGACGGTCTCTGTAATGCATCTTCAGTGGTCAAGCTGGACTAGGAGCTCACACTCAATATTACATTGTAATTGCTGTATTTCTGAAGTGCTAACAACACATGGAAGAGATGAATCGTTAAATTTTGTGTGGTTAAATGGTCTGAAAATTCAATATCTCACGAGAAGCCATTTTTAAAGAACAGCTCCTCCTTGTATTACCCCATTCCCATTACTAGCCCAAGAAATAAGATGGTAGTTTTTTTTAAGACTTAGCAGTAGAGATCCCTTTGTTCTTTAGAGTGTAGTAATAAATCCCTCTTACCTCTCGTGTTACCAGGTGAGGAAGGTGGCTGGCCCGAAGCAGACAACTACTGCTGAAAGAGAAAAGACGAGAATGCAGATTCTTTTTCCCATTTAGTTGCAAAATCCTAGTTAACTATATCATGTACCATATCATCCTTAGGAATGGTGGAAAGAAAAATTAAAATTTGGGATATAGAGGCCTTTCCCTTAAGCTGAAAGATAATTATCAGCAGGAATGTAGAGCTGGCCAAGAGTTCATCAGGTATATATACCTTGAAGAATTTTGAGGAAGGACAGGACGAGGCATGTGGGCTCCCCTTTTATAGAGACCGTTGTGCAAGCACAGCAGCCACCTCAGCTGTCCTAGCTGGAACTTACTTGGCAAAACCTTTTTTGGCAATCTCTTTGCACAATATTCACTGACTGTGGCTGTGAATGGATATAATTAGAAATATTTCTTGTCACCTATAAATAATTTGACAGAGGATAATCTAGGGTTCTTTATAGGCATTTGATAGGGGATGTGGATTCAGGGCCTCTAAGGCTGTTTCACCGGCTTTACTGTTACATCATTCACCACAGAATCCAAAGCCAGGTTCCCACTTACTGTCCTGCTTGTAAATTGGGTCTGACAATATGAGCCAGACTCAAGGAGTCAGGACTAATTGATATGTTAGCACTCAAAGCCATTACGGAGCTGGGATGAATTTTAGATCTGACACTATGATTGGAAGCAGCAAGTGATGGATATTAAGGCGGAAAATTCCTCGTCAGGGTCCAGATTTTACAAACACTGGCAGTAGATTCTTCTAAAGTCTGAAAAGCTAAACATGCTGGAGAAAGCGTGTTGTCAGGGTATGCAGTGGTGGTGACCAGTAGGGGAGTCGGAAGGGATTTAGAACAGATACAAACACTTGTTTTGCTAAAGGACTTGCCATGGATATCTCCAGCTCATTTGTGTTCACTGAGGGGACCCCAGGATGCTGTGTGATGCTCCATGGATGATGTTTCCACTGCATAATGGAAGGAGACCCAGACATGCATTTCTAGTTCATGGGCACATCCTCATGACTAGCTGTAACTCTAATGAGGTGGATACTATGTACTTTTACTTAAGGTGGGAGGAAGGCTGATGTATCCACAGAACTGTTGTGGGTGGAGAACATGAGTGGGCATCACCTGTGCCCATGGTGCTTGCCAGTTGGGTTTTGGTGGCTTCACCACCTACACAGCTGTTGCTGAATATGATGGGAAATCTGTTGACTCTAAATGTGTCCCAAAGTCCTGATGTGGTATTTTTTACTATTATCTGCCAGCTTAAATTACTGATTAATGTGATCACTTTTTGTATGCATCCTATGGACTTAGAATTTTCTCTTTAACATATTAACAGATTGAATCTTTTATACTTTTTTGCTTCTTTTGATACAATACTATGGAATGGGCAGACATTATTTTTTTCCATCTCTGTGGAAATGACTCTCGGAAGCTTAGTGATTTATGCAAAAGGCTGGGCTCTAAGTCTGAAAGAGGAAAGGTCTGATTATACTCTATGTTAAGATTTTCACAACTCATTTATTTTTACTTCTTTTGGAACTTGATACCTAAATTAGAGACAGAATATTATCAATGCAGTACTTTTAGAACTGACAGATAAAAGAAAGCACTATGGATAAGACCAAGACACACAGGCTAAGTCACACAGCAGTAGCTAGTGAGGACCACACCTGGAACTCAGGGCTTTGACCAGTTGCAGAGCCTGACTGATCGTCCAGATCTTGAAAGCTCTAAAACGGAGCATAAGTGTTCTGGTGGAGACTGGCACAGACCACCAGGGGTGGGTCAGAGAACCTTGCAGAGCTTGGACAAGGACGGAGAGCAGCAGCGCTGAATGATGGAGGGGCGTTTCCCTTACATCTGCTTCTCTAGGGACTGCCTGGATAGGACCTATAGGGAAGCAGCGCTGAGCCTTCTTGTATTTGTGTGGTTCTTTATGATTTGGATGCTGTATTTGTGCAGGCTGGGTAAAAGCTTCTCTCTAGCGTTTCCCCCCATTATCCTTGCAGATTTGGAAATATTATAGGCTTTAGTGATTTTTGCACTTCTTTATCTACTAAAAACATAAATTCAGTAAAAACCTGATGTTCCCTTTACCTTATTGAGTTGAATGAATTAAATTAGGCTATATAAATAATCTTTAGTGTAAAAAGCTTTTATAAGAAATGGATGTATTATAGATTATTACTATTGGAGATTATAGATAATCACTTCATTCATATATATATAAATGGACATATATATATAATACACATACATATACATATACATGTGTGTGTACATATATATCATATACATAAAATGCTTAGAACAGTGTCACCAGGGGCTGATGAAACAGACATTTTGTAATTATGCTGACACTTCTCCTGAATATACACTGGCTGTCAAAATGGTAGTAAGGGCTACAAAGAGACAGTGGTTAGAAAATGTTGGTGAACAAGATTATTTTTGTTGTTGTTATGTTTTTAAAATTTTTAAAAAGTAGGCTCCGTGCTCAGTGCGGAGCCCACCATGGGGCTGGATCTCATGACGCTGAGAGTCGAGATCAAGAGCCAGACACTTAACCAGCGAGCACGCAGGTGTCCCTGTTGTTATGTTTTTATTAGATAAATTTAGTTGAAAAAGTATAGCTGGAACCCAGTTTTGAGATGTTGGTGTCTTACCTTCTGTGGTGCCCAGCATAGCATCACAAACTCAGTAAAATCCCTTGGGATGTGGCAAGTCAGATTGTTGTTTTTCTTTTTAAAAATTTCTTAGGGATGCCAGTGGGTCATCACTTTGAAAAGAAGTTACACATTCATTTTAAGTCAGTTGCTTATTACATTCTGCAGAATTCTCATTCCAGTGTGGTTATAGTCACTCACTCACTTTTCTAGTCTATACATACTTATTAAATGTCCACTGTGTGTCAGCTACTGACATAACTCCTCCAAACTGGCCAAGACCACTCCCTAATGGCAGTTTCAGTCAATGGGGGTGGACATACGCAAACAGATAACTCAACATGTGATATGCCAGATGATACTACATGCTTCAAAGAACAATGAAGCTGAGTAAGGGAGAGAGAGAGAGCATTGTAGCAAGGTGGGTGGTCTCATAATAAGGTGACATTTGAGTAGAAGCTTGAGGGAAGTGAAGGAGCAAGAATTGTGGATATCTGAAAGAGTATTTCAGAGAGTGAGAACTGAGTGTAAAGACCTTGAGCCTGGAGTCCCCCCTAAAGTGTTGAAGGATTAGTAAAGAAGCCTGCAACAAGAGCAAAATGGACAAAGGGGAGAGTGGCAGGAGGTGAGGCAGGAGGGTCAGTTAATGTAGGAGCTTGTGGGACAATGCAGGGACTTTGGTTTTTAATCTGAATGGGATGGAGAACCAGAGGAGAATTTTCGGAAGGGAACAAATGTAATCAGACTGAAGATTTAAAAGAACCACTCTGGGTTCCTGTGTTGAATACAGATTGTAGGACAGCAAGGGGAGGCCAGGCAGAGGCAACAGGCCGCTGCAACAGTGTAGGTAGAATATAATGGTGGCTTGGGCCATGTTCCATTTAGTGTTGCCAACATAACATATTCCCCAGACATAATGGCTTAAAACAACCATCTTACTATGCCCATTGGTTTTGATGGTCAGGAATATAGATTCTGAAAGGGACATAGCAGTCTCTGTTCTGCAAAACCTGGGTCATTTGAGAATAAAGCCTGGGGGTGATTCAACAGCTAGGGGGCAAGTGTTTGGTTTCATAATAAATGTCAGAGGAAAAAAAAAGGATTGTTGGGAAGGGTAGCTAATAAATGAAGTAGTGTCTGGAGGCAGACATGGGGTCAAGGGAAGATTTGTTAAAAGAGGGAGAGACTAAGCATATTTGTATTTGTGAGAAGGATTCTGGAGAGTTAAGACAAATTGATGACCCAAGAGAAGGAGGGGATTATTGTGGGAGGCAAGGCAGGAGGGACTGGAGTCCAGAGGCCAAGAGGTGGATTTAGACTCTGAGGGGGGCATGGACACTGCATATATTAGGAAAGAAGACAGAGTGAGGGCAAGTTGCAAGTTAGTTGATAGAGTTGACATTGGGAAGATGAGGGAGTTCCTATTTGGTTCTATTTTCTCAGTGAAGTATGAGGCGAAGTCATTGGCTGAGAGTGAGGGCAGGAGACATAGCAGGTGTACCAAGAGGAGGTGTGAAGTGTTCCTTTTGGAGAGCGAGAGGCTTGGCCGGAAGTATTGGGTTCAAGTCAAGACAGTGAAAGTTAGACTAGTTTAACAGATCTGTTTTTCTCCTGCAAGTTGAGTTGCTTGGATGTGGCCATAGAAAAGCCAAGTTGAACCCAGGTGAGACTTTGTCCAGCAAGAGAAATATATGGCCAGGGCCGGAGGAGTTAATCTTTCAAGTGAGTTATTATAATATTGGGCCATGAGATTTAAGCTTGGACAAGGAAGAAAATGAGAGGACATATCAGAACAATGAAAAAGCAGTGGCCAATGGATAGGAGGTCTTGATGATGTGGAAGAATTGCAGGCATGGGATATCGAGAGCAGGCAACCTGGAAGAAGAGGAGGTATTGGAGAAGGTATTAGAAACCCTGCGTGGCTGACGTGTCACTACTTTATATGTATGGTTGCATTGGATTTGCTAGTGTCTTAGTAGGGAACTTTGCTTTTATGCTCATAAGAGACATTAGTCCGAAGTTTTCCTTTGTTGTAATGGCTTTATCTGGTTTTGATATTAGGGACATTCTGGCCTTACAGAGTAAGTTAAAAAATTTTTCCCTGTGCCTTTTTGCTTGAAGACATTGTCGAGAATTGATGTTATTTCTCCTTAAATGTTTGGTAGAATTCACCAGCAAAATTATCTGGACCTGATGCTTTCTTTTTTGGAAGCTTATTAATCATTGATTAGTTTCTTTAATAGATGTAGGCCTGTTCACATTATCTGTTTCTCCTTATATGCCTTGGTTATTGGTGCAGAGACTGAATGGGATTGATTGTGATTTCTGTGAAAATCTTGGTCATGGCAAGGTCAGTGATGACTATATGCTTAGCTACCTCAAACTACTTTCTGGGGGTGATTTTCTCTATATACAAGTATAGTACATATAGTGGTACTCATTCATTTAATTGGTATTTATCGGGAAGACATACAAGATTTTAAGAAATCCCTGCCCTCTTTGACTTGACATTTTGATGGAAGGGGGTGGTGGAGACAATGAATTCCTAGGAAAAAAGTTAAAGATATATTTCTTATTCTATATGATGTGCTATGGGGAGTAAAAAGTTAGAGTCATGAGGTAATAATTATTGTAGTCAGGGGGCCACATTTAGGTTGGCAAGCAGGATAGGCTTCTTTGAGCCGAGACTTGAATAATGCAAAAGAATGACCTCTGCAGACCTCTGAATGAGATACATTCTAAGCAAGGAAAATTGTGGGGAGGTGAGTGAAGAAAAAATAGGTCTGTATTTTGAGTACCTACCAAGGGCCTTGTATATATTCTAAGTATTTGATTTACATTGCTTCATTTTATCCTCATGCAAACCTAAAGAGTAGAAAATGTTAGTACTGCTGAATACTGAAAAGGAATCGGGCCACAGTCTGGTTACATAAATTGCCCTGGATCATAGAGCTGGTGTGTGTGGTAGAGCAAAGACTCAGCTCAGGCAGGGCAGCCTCAGCAGACATCACCCAGCTCCTAGCGGTACAGCTTCTAGTGCTCCTTCCAACTCAGAGGCTCTGTGTTTATCTAATGATGTTACTGACATGGCAAAAGCTATGCCAGAAGTAAACAACTAACAGAATAATAAATGAGAGACCTCCCATCAAATGACTCACATTTTGTGAAAACTGCCTCCATAAGGGCAGCATGTGGTGTTATGGTGTCCTGTTGTTGGACGCGTCATAATGCTTGCCCACCAGAAGCCAGCATACAGAAAACCAGAATGTCACAGACTACCCCATGACACATAGAACCGTGTGAAGTACATGCTGCTAAAAAGACAGAGATATGTAGAGACTTACATTTTCTTTGCTACAAGATATAGGTGGAACCTTGAAAATGTTCTTCAGAGATTCTGTCTTGGTTGCACATCAGTAATCTGTCCCTACTCACAGGCAGCAGCTTTGCTCACTCATCCCCTGCCCCTCTAGTGGTCTACACCTTTCACTTGAACGGAGTGAACAGAGAAGTGTCTCTTAGGTGTTATAATTAACTCAGAGGCACATAGATTCCCAGAGGAGCAGGTCCATGTGGGAAAGTAATGGGGAGACAGAATCATTCAGCTCTTTCTAGTTATTCTGTTTTATACTTTAGGGCCTTCCTGGTTCCTGGGGGTTGGTTCTTACTTTCTCCTCGAGTTGGTATCTGATATTTCACCTCTTAGGTGTGAGAAGTCATGTGCCTTCCCTACTACTCGGGAAACAATATTTGAGAATCTAATGTTCCTTGTTTTGATGAACTTTAATAAAAATAAATCTGTGGACAAATTTAACTTAAATCTTTTAAAATTCTTTCTCCTTCTGAGTTCCAGTTAGACAACAAGACATAGTTTTAAGATCTTTTTTTCTGGTCAAGTCTTAGGTATGGTGCTAAATTCCCTTTATTTTAGCAAAGAAGTCCCAATAAATTGCTGCTGTCCATGTCGACAGTTGGTATCTTCTACAGAATTGGAAGTAGAGTAGGAAGAGAATATATTACATTTCGGAGTGGCAGGATATCAAGGAGAGGTAATTATAAAGAAGTAAGAGGCACTTGTGTAGGGGGAATGGGAGTAAATGTTTTAGTATTCCTGTGCTGGTTGTTGGTGGATATTTTGCATTTCTGTAAAGGTCACTGTGTGTTTTGAAGGTGTTGAAAGTAAGAGAAAAAATTACGAAATGTTTTTTTTTTTTCTTAAATACATTTGTAGATGGGGACAGTTCAGATGTAAACTTGAATAAATACAACTATTTTTCTTTAAACAAGTAAAATGGACTAAGCAGTGTAAAATCTGGAATTTCCTTGAGTACCAGGAGAGGTCAGACAGGACATATTAACCAAGCAGGAGGCACGAACAGGATAGAATATCTGAATAGAGGAGCTAAAATAAGATACAGGAATTGAAGGGGAGAGACAGGGAAGCATGCAATAAAGGTGAGGAGGGAGAGAAGATGGGATTCAAAAACTGAGTGGGAAAGATAAGACACAAAGGAATCATGGAATAGGAGAAGGTACAGACGAATGCTCTAGAGAGATTCTCCCTCCTGCTCGGGAAGTCTGCTTGGAGCCAATGCCCTTAAAGGATGAGGAGGGTGGACTCACAAAGAAGAGGAAAGGGTACTATGGTCAGAGGCAGCAAGAGCAAGGAAAACATGACAGTGATATTAAAATACAGGAAAGTGTGTCCTAGCACATATAAGAATAGACGCTTTGATGCCGAAAGAAGGCATGAAAAGGAGCCATGTGTAAGCAAAGACTTGAGGAGTAGGTAAACATTTGCCAGATGGGGAAGGGTTGGAGGGCACACAGACAGTAAATCCAAAGGTTCGGAAGCATTCATTCATTCATACTTAAGAATGTAGTAATTGAGCATGTACTCTATTCAAGGCCCAATGCCAAGTGGAGGGATATAGGGATGAATGAGTAAGATCCCAAACCTGTACTTCACGTAGCTTACATTTTAATGAGGGAGAAAGACATTATTTGCAGTTTTGTAAGTGGTAAGTAAAGAGAACATATAACAGGAAAATTGGACCTATTCTGGAGGGCCCAGGTCTTTTTCTTAAAGTAGTGCAATTAGCTAGTCTAAGTATAGAGATGAGGAGTGAGAGAATCCTTGAAGCCGAGGCAGCAATAGTGCTAAGTCTGTGATGTGCGAAGGCTCACAGTATGTTCCTGGAACTGAAGGGAGCTCATGAGGCTGAGACACACACAGGGAGGAAGAGAGTATCACAAGATGGAGCTCGCAAGGTGGGCAAGAGCCGTCTTCAGGGTTTTAGTCTCTATGCTAAGAGCAAAGAGGGTAGTTTTGAGCTGGACAGTGACATGATCAGTTCATTATTTTTAGAAAGATTTCTCTGGCTGCAGTTTAGATTCTATTAGAATGGGTTAGACTCAGGATGGAAGAGTAGAGTGTGGGAGTCCAGGCAGTAGACAATGGCCATTTGGGTGGGGGATGTGACAGAAGAGACAGAGAAGTTGATGGTTTTGAAAGGTATTTAGGAGTAGTAAAGAAAAAAAGCATGATGACTGATTGGATATGGGTGAGTGAGGACAGGTCAGTTTCAAGGCTTGATTTTCTGAGTATTTAGCTTGAGCAACTAAATGATCACTGTTGCCATCCACTGTGATGAGGAACAGTATAGGAATGTAAGAGAAGCCTAAGGATTAGGGGCTACAGTCATGGATTAGTTTTGACCCTGTTGGGTTTAGAATTTCTGTTAGTAGGAATATCAAGCTTGGAGCTCAGAGGAGAGAACTGGCGTTTGGATATAAATTTAGAGCTCATGGTTTGTGGATGAAACCAAGGGAGTGGACGAGATCCTCCAAGGAGGAAATGTCAACAGAGGGGAGAAGGGACCTACAATGGAGATGTGGGCCCCATTGCACTGAGCTCACAGAAACACGTGATGGTTAGGCAGAGGCAGGTGAGCTGATGGAGGAGAAAGAGAAAGAGCCTGGAGAGCCTCAGTTGTGATGAATACCAAAGCAGGTCTGAGTTTTGGAAATCAAGGGAAGAGAATATTTCCACCTAGAGAGAATGGTCAGATGTATAACATGCAGTTAAAAGGTCAAGTTGATTAAAGATTGGGAAGTGTCCATTTGATCAGCAATGAAGAGGTCACTGAGGATCACAGTGAGACCCATTTAAGGTGGAGCGGAGTGAGCTGAGGAGTAAGTAGATGGGAGGTGAGGAGATGAAGACAGTGTATATGCAATACTTCCAAGAGATTTTGTTGCGAAGGAAAGTGGAGAAGTGAGAAAGGAACTAGAAGAAAGAAATAGGGTCAAGAGACAGTTTTAAGGAAGGATGCAGTAGAGTGGGAGATATTGGGGATAAAGTGGGAGAAAAGGGGTCCACTGTATAACTATTCTAAGAAGGGAGGGGATGATACTTAAAACTGGGCTGAGGAGGTGGCCCTGAAATTAAATTGGAGGAGCACCTCTGCATTGGAAGGATAAATATGGCTTGGCAGCAGGAATAGGAGGCCATTTCCATCTGGTGGCATCTAGTTTTTCTTTTAAGCAGGATAGGAGGTGATCTTCTAGGGCCAAAAGGCAGTGAATCGAGATTTGAGGAGAGCAGAGAAGATATGAAATAGAAATAGAGAGAGTGAGCAAGTTGACTGCATAACTCCAGCACCAAAGGCCCAGTGGGACTTGTGGTTGGGAATTTATAGTGGTACCATCTTCTTGCAAGTGTGGAGTAGTGAAATGTTGGGTTCGTTCAGGTTGTTTCTTTCCACTCAAGTGTGACAGGGGACAGGAGATGGCAAAGAAGCTTAGAGTGGTGTGAAGAGAGTGGATAAAAAGATAGATTATGAATTTTTGTTTCCTTGGGAGGGAAGTAGGGGCTAATGAATATGGAAGAAATAAAAGGTCAGAGTACCGGAGGTCCCATATGGTTAAGTAAGAAAAGCCAGAAGATCAGAAAGGAGTTGCTTGACTTGGTGAGTGAATGTGAGTAGTTTGGGGATTTTCCAGAGGGAGGCAATGAACAAAGTGGAGGGAGGGAGAAAGCACCAGGGGACTGGAGTCAGTATATTGGAGGCATCATCCATATGGACAGTGACATCTCCCAGGAATGTCGTAAAAGTTGGGTGGATAGAGAAGAGGAGCCAGAATCGTAATGAAGGAGGTCAGTGGAGGACAGCAGTAGGTATGGGGAATATCAGAAGAGCATGAGTCTCTGAGAAGAAGAGCTTTCTACAAGAAGATAAGCAGCAGAACTTAAGTTCTGAAAGGCCTGTGAGAGGGTAAGTCACCTCTCAGGAGAGTTTCCTAGGAAGTGCTGTGATTAGGGAGCAAAGATTTCAGTGTAAAGTGCAGGTCCAGATGTCAAGCTAGAATAAACAGTTGTCCCCAAAGATCCACAGAATACAAGTGGAGGCACCTAACAACCCACGGGGATCTTCCCCAGGAGCCGAGGTCTGGATGAGGGCAGCTAGATGATTTAACCCACCAGATAGTACCATTTAAAACATGGAGTCTTCTATTGTTCTTTTGAAATAGGTGTATGATTTCTGTAAGATCTTTGTTACCTTGCTAGCTGACAAGATACTTGCTATTTTATCTGCTCCCCATCTATTAAAAATGAGGTAAGCAGGAGGCCCGGGCTACTCTCAGCCATGTTGCTCTGAAGTAGTGATACCCTTATAATCAGGATGGTGGTTTGTTGCAGTTTTGTAGAAAGGCACAGTGTCACAGTCCAGAGACCAAATAATGAGAGTAGGGAACTGACGGGAAACAATTAATTGGCCTTCCATTGCTGTGAACGAGACTGGGAGAAAGCCTTGTAAGAGTCACAGAACTTTCCAGAGAGAGCATAGATACTGCCAATGTATTCATTCTTAACTCCCTCTTGTTTCCTGTTCTCATGTGACAGCAAGGGAGGACGCCCAGGAAAACCACTTAAACACTAAAAATCTCTTACATTGAAAAAGAAGTAGAAAATCCACAGAATGTATTTCCCTCTCAAGGGATCCTAATCCTGACTTAATAGTTGATATATTTATAGTGGAGAGTTTGCATTTGGAGCATTTTTGAGTGTCCAATCCAAATATTTTACAGTTTATCTTATGTAGGTAATTACTATTTTATTTTTACTCAATCTTGAGATTAAAATAAATTACTTCATTAACAGAAATCAGCCTTTTCTGATAACTAGCTGGTGTTTCGCCCAGTGAGATTTATCATATGCTATGTTCTATATGCCTCATGCCCACCCCTAGGCCTCATCTGCTCCCCACAGGGACAAGTGTGGCTGAGGGCATTCACTATCAGGGATTGGCCTGGCTGTTCCTATCATGTTTTATTCTTGGTGACTAAATCCTGCTCCATAAGATAAAAGCCAAAAATCTTTCTTTCTCTCTCTTTCTTTCTCTCTCTTTTCCTCCCTCCCTCCTTTTCATCTTTCCTCCCTCTCTCCCTCCTTCCCTCCCTTTCTTTCTTTCTTTTCTTGATGCAGAAAAAGATTAATTGACACAGTTGGGCAGGGGAAGAGTCTCACAAGTTATTTGCGGATAAATTTTTTATCTGCAAAAAAAAAACCAACAATGTAGAAAACAGAGTGACAAAGAGGTTCACATTGTGTGCATTTCCTTGGTCACTGTTTAGCATTTCGTTGAATCACTCTTCACTTATGATTTTCGTGTGGACCTCCCGGCTCTTCACCCGCAGCTTGTTGACCTGGGACTCTGCAATGTCAGCGCGTTCCTCGGCCTCCTCCAGCTCGTGCTGGAGCTTGCGGAATTTAGCAAGGTTGACATTGGATTGTTCCTCCTGAGAATGAATGGAGATGCATTTAGGAGGGAAAAGAGTTAAGAATTTCTAGTTTCTTAGGTCAGTTGGTCTCAAATTTCTTTTTACTTAAAAATGCTTTACTCTAGTAAACCTTAAAAAAAAAAATAAAAACTAGACAAAAGCTCTTGAATTTTTTTTTTTTTTTGTATTAACTGCTCTCATGCTTCTTGAACTCATGGATACGAAGGAGGGACAGGTGACATTTGCTATCAACATTCCTAAAAGTTCTCCTTTTTAACATGTAAGCATCTTAGAGCTACTACTAAATATGTCAGGTTTCCAACCTCTTCTCCCCCCTTCCCCCCGCCAGAGTTTGGTGAATGAACCAAACCTTCTAAAACACAAAACAAAACCTTTTTTAAAAAAACCTATATGATATCAAGCTATTAGCCTTGAATATTAATTATTGCCCCTTGAGTATACAATTATTGCCACTTAGTGCAATTTAGAAATGAAACAAAATTTGTTTCCCAGAATACTCTTCAGTTGTCTCTGATGATGTTCGAACACATAAGCAGTGAATTTGGGAAGGTCGGTTTGGGTTTAGTCTTTAGTAATTGTTCTTTTTTAAAAGGCTCATTGACAGGGCGCCTGGGTGGCTCAGTGCGTTAAAACCTCTGCCTTCAGCTCAGGTCATGATCCCAGGGTCCTGGAATCGAGCCCCACATCGGGCTCTCTGCTCAGCAGGGAACCTGCTTCCCTTCCTCTCTCTCTGCCTGCCTCTCTGCCTACTTGTAATCTCTGTCTTTCAAAAAAAAAAAAAAAAGGCTCATTGACAACAGTTCAAAATATGACATTCAAATTCAGAAATTAATAAAACTTAGGATTACTAAATAGTAGAGTGTGAATAAAATCTCAGATCTTCCTGATACAGATGAGAGAAGTAGGGGTTAGAGACACATTAAGTTCTCTCTCTCTGTCCCCCTTATGCCCTGCTTCTCACACTAGTCCTTAGAGGTCAGCCAAATCATGAAAACCACCAATGAACAGAGGAACTAATTTGTGATGAGTAGGTATATATAACCGTACTTACATATTTAGAAAATTTGTATTTATTATTTTAAATAAATCATAGGTTGGGGAAATGAGATAAGGTGGAGTGCCAAGAACCTATTAGTCTGAACATGAGCAAGACAGTCTGAGCTCCAGACTTAACTGTTCACTTGTCACCTTCACTTATGTATATGTTGGCATTTCAAAGATTGTTTCCATGACAGAATTCCTGTTTCTTTCTTTTTTTTTAAGAGTTTATTTATTTGACAGAGAGAGATCACAAGTAGAGAGAGAGAGGAGGAAGCAGGCTCCCTGCCTAGTAGAGAGCCTGATGTGGGACTTGATCCCAGGACCCTGAGATCATGACCTGAGCTGAAGGCAGAGGCTTAACCCACTGCGCCACCCAGGCAGCCCCCTGTTTCTTTCTTGCCCTGTGAATCTGTCCCCCCCTTAGTTCCCCATTGTAGTCTTTGTTGCACCATCCAACTGGTGCAAACTGTGAACTTGATGAAGTACCCCTGATTTCATTTCTGTCACCTCCCAGGGCAACCAGTTAGCACATCCTATAGTTTCTCCCTCCAGAATGTATCCTGAATCTCTTCCCTCTTCTCTATCTGCTTCACTACTGCCCTCAGGCAAGCCACAGGCCTACCTGAAAAGCTTCCTAGAATGTCATCCTGTACCTACCTATGTTATTGGGCAACTTATTCTCCACAATGTATCCAGAATATTATTTTTAAAAAGTATAAACCAGGGCATGACTGAGTAATTTAGAACCCTCCTGTGGCTTCCTAGTGTCCCATTGTACTTAGAATGTGATCCAGACTTCTTACCAAGACCTAGAAGACCCTGTGATCTGCCTCCTCTTTTGCTCCTTGGCCCGTTCTTTACTGCTCTGTCTGTGCTTCTTTCTGCTCCTTGAACCAGACTCTTGTCCTCTCAAGAGCATTGTGTTGCTCTTCTCCTTTACAGGGCGTGTTCCCTGGCTCATCAAGTGGTTGGTTTCTTCTCATTCTTCAGAACTTTGTTGACCCTTTTCCTTTGATCCTTTCTCATTGTATCCTTCTTTCCTCTCTTTTCATTCCCCTAACTAAGCTGGGTTGGCCATACTGAAGTCTGGGGCTGGTGGGGGGGGATTGTATGGTGACTCCAAGGGGTTCAGAACTCACCGCTTCCTCAGCTTGTCTCTTGTAAGCTTTCACCTTCGCTTGCAGTTTATCTACCAGATCTTGGAGTCTGAGCACATTCTTGCGGTCTTCCTCAGTCTGAAATAATAATTTGGAGGGTGGGTCTCTTGAAAGTGCAAATACCATGAACATTTTGTTGTACATTAGCTTTTTGAGCCCTTGCAGACTAGGGTGAAAACCTAGACAGGCCATTTTCTTTACCTGGTAAGTGAGTTCCTTCACTCTCCTCTCATGTTTGCGTAGACTCTTGACAGTTTCAACATTGCGCTTCTGTTCACTTTCAACTTCTCCTTCAAGTTCACGGACCTGCAAGAAGATAGGTATTTTAAAAAACATTTACAGTGATCCATTCACTCAGTGGATTTCTGCTTCTTCAAATGATTTGCAGTGCTTCTTTTACTCTGCTTTATATGTATTTTGATGCCCTAGTCTAGCTATACCCTTAAAAGCTCTTGGGCAGGAAGGAACATTTCTATTCATTCTGTATGTCCCAATCATTCAGCAGTATAAGGTACTCAAAATCAAGAACTGGATTGGAATGAGGTGGGAAATATGCTGATCAGAAGACCCACCCTGGCCTCCAGTTTCTGGATCTGCTTCTTCCCGCCCTTCAGGGCCAGCTGCTCAGCCTCATCCAGACGGTGCTGCAGGTCCTTCACCGTCTGCTCCAGGTTCTTCTTCATGCGCTCCAGGTGGGCGCTGGTGTCCTGCTCCTTCTTCAGCTCCTCGGCCATCATGGCTGCCTGATGAGTAGTAAGACAAAACCAGTTGAGAGAGCTGAACGAGCACATCAGGATTCAGATTTGACCACCACCGTGCTGCCCTCTGCTCACATCAGTGATGGCCTTCTTGGCCTTCTCCTCTGCATTGCGGGCTTCCTGGACAATGTCCTCCATCTCTCCCTGGATCTGGGAAATGTCTGTCTCCAGCTTCTTCTTGGTGTTGATCAAGCTCGTGTTCTTGTTAAAATATCAAATTTAGAAATATTTAGTACATGAGAGAAAAATTAAGATGCCAGATTTTTAATGAACTCACAAACTAGTTAATTAAGTAATTAGTATCCCTCCTTGTTTCATGAATTATCTGAGATGGTACTATGTTTTTAATGTGACTGGATGTCACAGTATAGATATTGTTAACCCACAAATATTAAGTATTTTAAATTTCATCCTACATGAAACATTATGAATGCATTTTTAGGTAATGCCAAGATATGAGCAGGAATTTCATTTTCATCCCTTTGTATTTTTCACTATTGTGTTATACTCACCTGGGTGTGCAGGAGCTGGACGCGCTCACTGGCATCCAGGAGCTCCTGTTCTGCCATTTTCCTGCTCCTCTCCGTCTGCTCCAGAGTGGCCCGCAGCTCCTCGATCTCGGCCTGCAGCAGGTTGGCTCTGCGCTCCACCATGGCCAGCTGCTCCTTCAGGTCCTCCTGGCCCCGCAGGGCATCATCCAGGTGGATCTGGGTGTCCTGTGGGATGAACGATCACTGGGACACCTCGTTCTCAGGGTTGCAGTCACCCCAGCCATTTGGGGCCATCTTTTGAATGCACTTACTTTGAGGATGCCTTGGGTGTTCCTGTAGTTCCTCAGGGCCTCTGCAGCCATGCGGTTGGCATGGTTCAGCTGGATTTCCATCTCATTGAGGTCTCCCTCCATCTTCTTCTTGAGCCTGATGGCATCATTCCTGCTCCTGATCTCCGCATCCAGGGTGCTCTGCATTGACTCCACAATCCTGATGTGGTTTCTCTTCAGCTGGTCGATTTCCTCATCCTTCTCAGCAATTTTCCTGTCGACCTCAGACTTGACTTGGTTCAACTCCAGCTGGATGCGCAGGATCTTTCCCTCTTCATGTTCAAGAGATGCCTTTAATGACAGCAGGGGGTGACATTAGCAGGGAATGGGAGTTTACAGTATTCTAGAAATAGGAATTAGTTCTTGCTCTTGTGCTGCCATAACACATATTTATTCTGTTGTTCTGGAAATTTCTATAATGAGTTGTTGTTGGTTTTATATATTTTTGTCTCCCCAGCTAGATAATGCCCTTGAGGGCAGGAGGCAGGGACCTTAACTTATTCATCTTAGTTTTTTTTCAGTGTCTAGCACAGTTCCTGACATACAGGTGTGTTATTTGCTTGCATTGTCGGTTCTCCATCCTCATGCGGAGTACACAGAGTCAGAATTACTTTTTTTCCTCTTAATTCAAGAATTTCATCAATTCTTGCATGCAATGGACTCTAATTCCTCTTGTAATTGTTTTAAAATGTACAATAAATTGTCTACCTCTGCCTCCTCTAAAGCGGCCTGAAGTTCAGACTTCTCTTGTTCCACTTGTTTCTTTATCTTCTCCAGTTCATGGATACGTTTCCCCCCTTCTGCAATCTGCTCCGTGAGGTCAGAAATCTCCTCTATTGGTGAATAAAAATATAAAAGTTGATTCAGTGAGGAAAAACATTTTTTCAAATCTTTTGTTAAAGAAAAGGTGAAATGTACTCACGTTGTAAATTCTTATTTTCCCGCTTCAAGGTTTCAAGTTGGTCTAAAGATTCTTCATAAGCATTCTTAATCTTGAATAACTCTGTACTAAGGGAGCGGGACTCCTTTTGGGAAGCTTCAAGTTCAGCATGAGTTTCTTCATACTTCTGTTTCCATTCTGCCAGGATCTGAGGGGCAAAGAATGGTTCAGAAATTTAATGGATAAAGTTGATGGGATGGGGGCACCATCTATTCTGGCACTTGTCAGAGTTGAGGTGATCTGGGACTGTCAAATTATTATGAGAACAGTAGAAACCATAGGCACTGTTCCCCTCCACTGCCTCCTGTGGAGTAGGAGCTACTGAGAACAGCCCTCATGTGGTCTGAATAATTTACACTGAAAGTAACAGGCTGGCTTCCATCCTGTGTTGAATACTGAGCCAGAGGCTAATATATGAGTTACCTTGTCGAAGTTCCTCTGCTTCTTGTCCAGGGCAGCGCAGGCTGCGTTGGTTCTCTCCACATCAATCATGAGGTCCTCCACCTCATTCTGGAGCCGCTGCTTCGTCTTCTCAAGGGAAGCGCATTTGGCGTTCACAGCTTCTACGTGCTCCTCGGCATCCTGTAGACGCTGAGCCAGCTTCTTTCTAAAAAGTGAAATAAGGACAAGAGAAGTGAATGGCCATTAGTAGACTTGGATGTTTCAAAGTAGGTACAAAAGAGTGATTTCCAAAGCCAGATGCGCAATACTTTGGTTTTCCAGCTTGTTTTGTAAGCCCAGTTCTGTGTTAACTCGTTCTTACTCTCCTATGAACCAAATACTGAAAACAGTCTAGATTTCAACACTGCCGTACTTCATACTCTTGCTTTAAGGCTGTCTGTGATCAGCCCAAGCAACATTTTCCCCATCAAGGTGGCTGGTTTACTTCTCCTCTATAGAATAATACTATCTGCCTTGAATTACTGTTATTTATGTCTTATCTCCACTGAATTTTCATCTCCAGAGGGTAGAGTGTGTATGTTGCTCATCTTTGTTTTCTTGTAGGCTGTCACACATATTAAATGCTCAAATGTTGGGTGAATTGAATTTAAATGAATGAATTTGACCTCAAATCAAATATACTTGATTTTGGCTAATTGTGTCCCTTATTTTTCTTCGCTTTTCAGTAATCATTTAATAAAAATAAACTTTTCCAAATCAATATCAATTTTCTTTTGTGAGCTCCACTCAGATGCTCTTCTAAGGCATCCAGCCAGCATGATTCCAACTACATAGTTGTACATGGGTCACAGGATAAACAACTAGATCTCTCCTGAAACTTCTGTTGAATGAGTAGGTTTCTTCTTGTCCAGATTCTCTGTCTTTACAGTTCAATCTTGAACCGTTTGATTGCACTGAATATTTGGTCCCTTATGAAATGATGTGTTTCCTTTCTTATTGCAGAGCTCGTTTTTTTTTTTTTAAAAGTCTTTAACAATATATGTCTTTGTTTCCCTACCAATAGCCATGTTTTTACATCTCAGAGGGAGGAGCTGTGTTCTGAGGCCCAATTATTTTTTTCCCTTACACGCCTAACACCTTGAACTGATTTTCCCATTAGTGGCTGAGAGGAAGGAAGGGCACAGGGAGTATAGTTAACACTTACTCTGTCTACACCTTTGTGGATAGAAAGATGTCAAAAGTTCCCCTTTTTTAAAAGCAGTCCTCCAGGTTCCTCTTGCCTTGTTTGCTTTCTTTTTTCTGCCTTCTAGCTTAATTTCTTTTCCTGCCTGCCTAGAATGTTTGTCTTGCTTTGGTTTATGATCATGTATGTTTTTTCCTTGGTTTTTCAAATTTGTTTTGGTAGCAATAGACATTTTCCCATACAGTGCTTATGGCAGATATGCTTTGTTAACAGAGATATTTTCATTTCTGCTAAGTCTAGGACATACTTGGCCTCCTCCAGCTCCTCTGTGCGCTGGATGGCATCTGTCTCGTATTTGGTCCTCCACTGGGCCACCTCACTGTTGGCCTTGGACATTGCCCTTTGCAGCTCGGCCTTGCCCTCCTGCTCCTCCTCATACTGTTCCCGCAGCAGGTCACAGTCATGGCGGGCTGATTGCAGGGCATGGGCCAGAGCACTCTTGGCCTGAGAACATAGAGATCAGAGACCTAATTTGATATCTTTAAAGTGACATTTAGTCCCTAGGCTCCTATAAGCCATCAGAAGACAATCTATAGAAGTAAGAGAAATAAAACCTGAAAAATAAGGGTAGTGACAAGTAGGGCTTACTTTTATCTCTTCTTCAAGCTGCCTTTTCAGTTCCTCGATCTGTTGTGTGAATGCTTGTTTGCCTCTTGAGAGCTGAGAAACTAACGAGTCCTTTTCATCTAGCTGGCGTGAATATTCACCTGTTAAGACCAAGACGGAGAAAACTCAACCTCACTTTGGAAATCAGCTCTGGATTAAAAACTGGAGCAGGGAAAGGGACCTGAGTTTGAAATACATTGGAGAGCGTAGATTACAGCAAGTCACCAAGCTCCACTTCAGTTCTGATGAGCAAATCTATGTAAAAATGAGAAGTATGGAAAGCTTGGAGGCTGATTACATACTTAGGAGCAACGCAAGATATTTTGAAAGATATATAAGATTATATATCACAGGGGAGCCTGGGTGGCTCAGTTGGTTAATGCTGTCTTTGCCTCGGGTCATGATTCCAGGGTCCTGGGATCCAGCTGCTCATCAGGCTCTCTGCTCAGCAGGGAGCCTGCTTCTCCCTCTCCCTCTATCCAGCACTCTGCCTACTTATGCTCTCTCTGTCAAATAAATAAATCTTTAAAAGAAGATTATTTATCACAGTAGAAATTGGTCAAGAAGCATGTAACAAGAGATGTTAATATTTAATAAGAATCACAACTTTTTTTTTCCATGCCACTAAGTTAAAGAAGGAACTTAGAAAAGAGTATACAAGGAGGATTTTGATACTTTGAGAATACAGACTTTTTAAAAAAATATTTTATATATTTACTTGACACAGAGAGAGAGAGACAGCACGGGAGGGAACACAAACAGGGGGAGAGGAAGAGGGAGAAGCAGGCTCTCTGCAGAGCAGGGGGCCTGACATGGGGCTCAATCCCAGGACCCTGTGACCATGACCGAAGCCTAAGGAAGATGCTTTAATGACTGAACCACCCAGGTGCCCTGAGAATACAGTTTTTTTTTTTTCATGAAGTCTACTAACTACCTGTATAACAATAATAAAAGCCTGACTTTGAACTTTGTCCTAGAAAGAACAATGTTTGAATGCATGTGAAAGAGTAAAGTGGTTCTTCAACACTTTGACCTGCCTATCACTTTAGTAGTCCAGATGACCCATAAAATAATTTCCATCTTATTACCTCTCACTTGGGGAGGTGGAAATTTGGTAAAAGTTGGATGGTTTGATTAGGGGACAGAGGAAATGCAAAGACTCCAATTTGGATAGTCAAAACTCTACAAACATCACTTAAGGCTCTTGGGCTGGGTTGTAGTACTGAATTTCTCTGCATGACTGTGCGAGCTAGCAGCATTTGGCCAGACTTCAGGAAGAAGAGAGGAGTTAGCATTCCTGGACAGTCACTTCATCACTGCCATCACCTGTCATCTTTAATATGTGGATTACATTACATAGACTGTTGAGGGTAATAAAGTAATAAATAACTTGTGTAAGCATTTTGAAAAGTGCAAATAAATACTGTGAAGCTACACTTTTAATTTGATAACTTGATGAAAGTCAAATGTGCTTTAAAATGTGTAGAAACAGAAGAGCCTGGATCTCTTTAATGAAAGTCACGACCATAACAAAAAGAAAGCAATCTATGACAGTGGTCAGTGGTTTGTTCATAGTGGTGGTGACAGGTGTCTCCCAGGAGGGTAATATGTGACCTCAATAAGTCAGTGCAGAGTTTTCCAGCGAATTAAGCATCCAAAGGAAATTTGTCATTCAAGGTCAACACTGATAAATGGCCCACCTGATTCCGTCTGCAGACGCGCTCTCTGAGCCGTCAGGTCGTTGATCAGCCGCTGCTGCTCCTCTTCCTTGGTCTTAAGTTCACTCACCTGGTCTTCTAGAGTGCGACACATCTTTTCAAGATTCCCCTGCATTCAGAAGGTGGTAGAAAGCTTCTCAAGCAAGCATTTGGACCACAGGAATTTTTCATAATCTGAGCACTCCACAGGGGCTGTGGGCCCTGTGATAATACACTATCTTTACAAACACACACTACAGAGGCCTAAGATTATGAAGGAAAGAGTAACAAGTGACATAGTCCAAACATGCCACCAGTGAACTGCTTTGTGAATTCAAGTCTGTACTCAACTGGTTTTGTCTCTGATGGGAGAATAATGATACTTGATTTAATTCTGGGCAGTTTTTTTGAGGAGCAATTTCTTTATTTGTGCTTAAAGGGAAAAACAGAAATCTTATCAAGGTGAGGTGTTTTTAAAATCCCAGAATGTATAGTCCAATGGTATTTTTTTTATTTGGAAGAGCTTAACTTTCCACCCTACTGTTCTTTGGGTGTGGCTGTTCTCACAACAAAGATTGAAAGGTTGGCCTATCACACCCAAGTGCCCTTGCTCCTGCCTGTCTCCTGCTTGCACTGTCTGTAGTCTCCTGCCAGTTACTAAGGATTCCTGAGCCTCTCACTCACACCTGTCTCACAGAAATCTCTTTAAGACTTAAACCATGATTGCACCTTGGCTTTGGAGACTGTCTCCATGTTACTGGCGAGGTCATCGATCTCCATCTTCATCTCGCTCTTCTCCTTCTCCAGCTTCTGCTTCACCCTCTGCAGGTTGTCTATCTGCTCCCCAAGCTCGGCCACGCTGTCCGCGTGCTTCTTCCTCAGGGTGGCCGCCGTGGCTTCGTGCTGCAGGGTGGCCTCCTCCAGGTCCCTGCGCATCTTCTGGAACTCGGCCTCGCGCTTCTTGTTCATCTCGATCTGGGCGGAAGTGGCCCCGCCGGCTTCCTCCAGGCGCTCGCTGATCTCCTCCAGTTCCCGGGAGAGGTCAGAGCGCTGCTTCTCTGCTTTGGCTCGGGAGGCCCGCTCTGCCTCGATTTCCTCCTCCAGCTCCTCGATGCGGGCCTGGGGGTGACACATCAACGTGAATGCCGACTCATGACAGTGTTGATTCCTGGAATGCACAGAAGAGGTGGGGGGGGGTCCAACTCACCTGTAACTCCTTGATCTTCTTCTGTAGCTGCATCGCAAGGGCCTGCTCGTCTTCAATCTTGCTTTGCAGATTGCTCATTTCAAACTCTTTCCTGTTGGAGGAACATTTTATGTCAGTCACAGATATAATAATAGTAATTTCCCATTGAAAGTTTTGTCCTCATTGCTTACTTCTTGAGTTTCTCATCAAGTTGCTGCTTATCATTTTCGACATCCATTGTGGATTCTTGAGCCAATTTTAGGTCTCCCTCTAGCTTCCTCTTTGCTCTTTCTAGATCCATTCGGATTTTCTTTTCTTGTTCCAAGGATCCTTCAAGCTAAACGTTAATAATGCATGAATACAGTTCCTGGAATGTTACCACCTTTCATCGAGGGTTGGCCTTGTAAACATTTGACTCCTGTCTAATCCACAGCTTATTTTTGATTTTTCTATTCATAAGACTAATTTGTTCCATCCATTCCATTTCCTTTGCTGAGGAGTCATCATTTAGAAAGTGAACCATACCTCATTACCATATGATTACAGTAAACTGCTAGGGAAATGCCATCCCTTCGGAATCCCCCCACTGGAAACCACTGTTATTAGTGTTTCACCATACCTGTAGACACTGCAGCAATGTTTCTAAACCATGACTTCTTCCAGGCCCTCCCTTACTCACATGTTTACAGTGGGCTCTTTACTCACTATAAGATCACATTTAACCCTGAATTCATCTTGCTCATTCCTTATTTGGAATCCCCTTCCTCACTGTGAGAGAAAACCTTGTAGATATTTACTACTACTTTGCTCTTGCTCTGCTTGCCACTTAGAATACTGTCTCTGTTTCTTTCTGGCCATTTGCTTTTTGATCCCAACCAAAACCCATTTTGTTTGTACAGCTTTTCCTGGTAAACAGAATAACCTTCCTTTCCCCTATTTCTTTTTACCCATACTGTCTGTTACCTACAACGTTCTTTAATGGATTTTTTTGACTCCATGGGTGTCCATCTTAGACCTTGAATCAGGGATAATGTTCTACGCTACTTATTCATTGGAAGCTCTTGAAAAGTACTCATTACATCATTGGAATGTAAACTCAGGCTGAGTTTGTTACTAAATAAAAAAAAATACTTTTTTACATGATGTTAGGCTTACATCATCTACTTGTTGTTCAAGCTTGATTTTAGCCTTGGTCAGGGTGTTGACTTTGTCCTCTTCTGCCTGCAGGTCATCTAGAGTCTGCTGGTGGGCCTCTTGGAGGGCCTTCTTCTCCTTGGTTAGCTTTGCTATGGTTTCGTCCAGACCTGCCATCTCTTCTGTGAGGTTTTTCACCTTAAAAAATTTAAAAAAGAAATGGTAGCTGTGCTAAAGCATGTTAGTAGGGTGACAGAACATCTATGTGGTAGAAGGGAATATAACTCATACCTTGTTTTCCGTGGCGTGCTTCTCCTTTTCAACCTTGGCCAGGGTCAGCTCAAGGTCGTCAATGTCTTTCTTGAGCTCTGAACACTCATCCTCCAGTTTCCTCTTCTTGGCTGTCAGTTCGGCGTTGATCTCCTCCTCATCCTCTGCTCTCTCAGTCACCTCTTTGATCTTGGCCTCCAGCTGGATTTTGGTTTTGATCAGCTGGTCACATCTTTCCTCTGCATCAGCCAAGCTATCTGCTTCCTGAAAAGGGATAATAGACACTTTTAGATTTTAGTTCTCTGGACATTTTCAGATTTTATTAATATTTTGAAGCCAAACAAGTAAATTGTGTTTTAAACCCTTGAGTTAATTTTTATAAGCTTTCCATCATCTAGGAGCTATTTATTGGGCACTTATTATGGCACTGCAGATTTTTTTTTAAAAAGAATTTAAGTCAGGGTTCCTGGTGAAATTAGGATACACTTCTATTTGCTAATGATGAGGTTCAGGACATACTGTCCCTAAATACGGCATCTTGGCGTATTGCGTGCTATAAACTGGAGGCATTTGAGAAAATGGCTAAAGTAGGAAGCCCATTCTGACCTCCTCCACTCATCCTTCTTCCCTGAAACATGTGAAAAGTACTTTCCTGTACTAGGAGGAAACAAGACATTCTTATCACCAGAGATGGGAACTGGGGGCCAAGAAGGCTGCATAAACAATCCTTGTTAAACTAACATTTATCTTCTTTAGTTACTTCTTCACCATTTACTACCCTGAGCTCAAACCCCTTTGTCTCGTCAGTTCTTTACAAATCTATCATTTGTCTAAAGGATATACAAGCTTCCTGCTCTGCTTACTACTTTGGGTCTTCAGTCTCTTGTAAAGACTCACATATACGTGTGAAAATCAACATATATACAAGCTTCTCTCCTGTTGATCGGTTTTTAAATATTCAGACCCACCCAGGGACCTTATTAAGAGGGTCCAGGAAAACTTTTTCCTCCCCTGCATGATGTCAGCTACATTTAGTGTGTTGGTATATAATTTCAGATTAGTCACCTTTCTTTATTTAATATTTATTTCCAGGAAAGCTTAGTGTATGAAAACAAAATGATTGGGTATCCAGTGGATTGCCCAGAGGGAGGGGTAATACCAAGAAAGTGTCTTAAAGGGAAGATGTCCCACAGAGTAACTGGGAATTACAGGGAACACATGGAAGAAATAAGGGGAACTGAATATGTTCAAAGGTGGTGCATAGAGAAGTAGCGAGCATGTTTCTCATGAGAAGGAATAAGGGTTGGAATAGAAACTCTGTAGGAGCAGGACCATGTCTCCTTCAAGTTGTATCCCTAGCAGTTGGAATGTCCTCCTGTATTTATTAAATGTGGGGAGTTGAGAGAATGGTGCTGAAAAGTGGTCATACTATTCTCAAAGGAGAGGAGTATGCTCAGACCAAACTTAGATATGCGCTATGGTGGCTAACCGTAGATATGATCTAACCTTAGATATGCCCTATGGTAGCTAACTGGCTCTCCGAGGTGTGATGAACCTCTTTCCTCAATTTAGAAAACCCTGTTGTACATGAACTATAGGGAAAGACACAATGCCAACCTACGTATGTACAGAGTTTATTTTTCTTTAAATTTTCCAGTTTAGTGTTCCAAGCGTAAATACCCAACTGGACCAGTATCAATTTGCTTCTGAATTCAGAGGACTACAGGGTCAGTCTCAGGGCTTAGATTGTTGATCTTAGTAGCAAACTGAAAGTCTCTTGTCATTTGAATCACAAAAGTGGGTTAGACAGTTGTGTTTCATCAAATATTTCTTCCCAATCTTCTGGATGTTTACTGGGACATTGGAACAAGAATATCAAACCATATCAACCCATATGAGAGTATCTCATGCTTTGCCTAAAAACTGACACACTCTGTAGAAAGTATTGCCATTATCCTTGCAATGACTCTATTCTTTCAGGTACTGGAGAGTTTCTAAAGACAGAGTTGAGAGGGAAGTTGCCAGTTGGTTTCAAGTTGATCCTTTTCCATCACAGTGTCTCTTCCCTCCCCACTGTAAATATTGTTTTTCTTTTCCCTGGTCTTATGTGCTTTTTTCAGTAGGGAGAGTCTAATGGAGCAAAGGTCACCTCACTTTTTGCTCACATTTTGCTAGGAAAAACATTAGGGGGAAAAGGGAAGTGCTTTTCTTTTTTCCTTTTCAACAGCAAGGGATCCTACCACAGTGCCTGGTAGTAATGTTCTGTCTGGGATTGTGTAGAACTTCTAAGGAGTTGTGAATTTGGAAAGATTGGTCGTCCCTTAGTGAGGTGGAATCTAAACCTTTCTCCAGCAACTGCTGAGCCAAAATGTTAGCATCTGATTGCAAGAAATGGGCTCTGATACTCACAGCTTGGACCTGGAGCTGCAGGTCATTTTTCTCTTGCATGAGAGCAACCATTTTCTCCTCCAGCTCTTTCCTTTTGGCCTCAGCCTTTGCAAGGTTTTCCTTGGTCTTCTCAAACTCTTCCTTCATGTTGGCCATTTCCTTTTCTGTTTCTGCGCTCTTGAGGAGTGGCTTGATCTTGAAATACAGCTTCATCCAGGGCCAGTGCTTGACGTTCATGAAAGCACGGACATTGTACTGGATGCAGAAGATGGACTCTCTGTGATAGGAGCAGAAGTGGTCAAAGTCAGGTTCCAACAGGAAGTAGAGTTAGAAGGGCCAAGGGGACTCGTAGAGTATCTCTGTTAATACCTTCTCTCCACCATCTTCTGGTACTCCACTCTTGCCAAGAACCCTCTGCACCTGGCCTGGGTTCTAGTAATCAGCTGGGCCAGCTTCTCATCTCGCATCTCCTCTAGGAGCCCCAGAAGACCAGCTTTGAAAAAGACCTATGCATGGGAGGAGTTGCAGATCAGACACTATACAGAAATTCCACAGGGACATGAATAGCATCAGGTAGGCTTTAGAGACCATTACCTTGGTGTGACCAAATTTATACTGGGTGTGGTCAATGTCGATGGACCCAAGAAGCTTCTCAGAAGCCTTCTTGCTGTCAATGAACTGTCCTTCGGGGATAGCACTTGCATTTAATACCTTGTATCTGTTTAGGCCAAGAAAATAAATGATAGAGCTGTTGTCACCAACAAGACGACATCTTGCCTTACTATAGAAATGATGTAGACTCTGGGTAGTCTAGCAAACATAAACAAGAAATCATATCCATGTCTTCATTCTCTGTGTATCAGAGGGTGTCAAATTTTGGCCTGTCAGTACAGAGTCTGCCAAATGTGTTTCTCTTTTCTTCAATTATAATAGAAAGTATAAAGGATTTTTCCATTGAAAGAATTAAAATAAATAAAAGAACCTCTTCAGATAATTTGCAGTGAGAGAGTCTGACCTCTGTTTGAAGTCTGCATAAAGGATCCTGCTTGGGAACCCCTTCCTGCAGATGCGGATCCCTTCCAGCACCCCGTTACACCGCAGCTGGTGCAAGACAAGTTCATGCTCCATGGCCCCTGAGAGGAAGAGCACACATGCCTCATTTCATGGTCTAAAGCAAGCATCCTGGAGCTTGTTCAGGCAACAGGTGGGTCTTACCTGGAGTCTTGGTTTCATTGGGGATGATGCAGCGTACAAAGTGGGGGTGAGTGCTCCTCAGGTTGGTCATCAGCTTATTCAAATTCTCCTGTGGAATTTATTAATATTTGATTTTAAAAAGCACTGTTTCTGTATATTCATATTCACAGACATAATCATTGTGACATCCGTGATATTGGCTCAGTTCTAATAGTATCTAGTTATAGGATCCAATAATATCTAATTCAAATACTATCTGAATAGTATCCAGATTTGAAAATGAGGAGTTGGAATTTCCACATTCTCAAAATGTCCTTCTTTTTCCTGCTTTCGTGCATGATAAACAAATTTTTCTTTTAGTCATTAAAGCGGTCACTGCTGCTAAATTTCCTAGCGTGTGTTGTAGCTTGAGTATGCTATTCTAAATATAGGGAAACATTCTACCCAGACTCTCTGGTCTAGCTGTGTGATTGAGCTTTACAAATAATTTAGTGTCTTCTTCCAAATCTCTAATTTCTTTCTTTACCTTATTCTCAATTGTATCTGCTTCTCTATCACATTCTTGTTCCTTATTCTAATTATAGAGCTGTGTCCTCCTGCTCATTCCACAGAAAGTGGCCTTTTAGTGCCTCACTCTGGGAATTGGCAGAACACCAACAGCCATGTTACCAGGTATGAGAAAAAGTCTTCCAACTTGTGGAAATCCTGGTTTTTCAGACTAACTAAAGCTTTCGTTATTACAGATGGGATTGTCCTAAGAAAGGTAAATTTTCCTTTAAGAGCTATTTCTTATTGCATCTGGTTTTTTAATTCCTTTGTTTAGAATCATCTCCAATTCCCAGCAGGGATCTTCTGTCATCAGCTTTCAAAGTCCACTTACTTCATTTCTGAGCCAGTATACACCTAGGCACGTACATCATTTGGAGGCTCTCACAATCTCCAACAAGTCTCATGTTTTGCCTAGTCCTATCCCAGCAGGTCCTTTTAAATGTCAATGACCTTATTTCCTGGCACTCCAATTTAATTTTACCATCTGATGCTGATTTGTGCAATTTACTCTCATCCCTCTTGACACCTTGTCTCCTATATACTGATGTGTCTCTTCCAAACAAACCCGAAGTCTCTAAACTGCTCTACCACCAACCCACTGACTTGTCTCTAGAGTCATGTCCAGTTCTGGAATGCTTGCAAGATTACGTCCCTTTCCCCACAAATACAGTAAAATTTAAACCCCTGAATCTAATAAGACATAGCAAAGGCATTTCGTACCCTGAATAGAGCAGACACGGTCTGGAAAGAAGAACCCTTCTTCTTGCCACCTTTCTTGCCACCGCCAGACTCTAAGGGGGGTAGAGAGAGTGCAAGCAATCATTGCACAGGCTTCCTTAGTATGTGTTTGACACATTAAATAAAGGATGACTTCTACTGGAATTTACCTGCTTCAGCAGCTGCTGCCCCAGAGAAGAGGAAAGCCAGAGTCTTCATTGCAGACTTCTGGTACAGCCCGACCACGGTCTCGTTCAGGGGGTCCTTGTTCTTGTCCAGCCAGCCGGCGATGTTGTAGTCCACAGTGCCAGCGTAGTGGACCAGAGAGAAGTGGGCCTCGGCCTTGCCTTTGGCAGGCTTGGGCTTCTGAAAGTTGTTGGACTTCCCCAGGTGCTGCTCATAGAGCTTGTTCTTGAAGGACGTGTCTGTGGCCTTGGGGAACATGCACTCCTCTTCCAGGATGGAGAAGATGCCCATGGGCTGAGAAGAGGAAAAGAAACAAATGCCTTGCAATTTGATTGAACCTATTGATCCTATTTGAGTAAATTCATCCTTTAATTTCTTATAATTAATGAAAACTCATCCCTTGGTTCATAAGGTGTTACATTTGCAAATATTTATTGAGTGCCTATTGAGATCCAAGTTCTGTGTTGGGCTCTGGGATGTGATGGTGAGGGAGATGAGCAAAGGCCATACTCTCCTGGAGTTTATGTCTTGCCCCACGGCTCCACAGCCGCATTTCTCCCAAGTGTGACTTGCAAACTAGTTGGATCAGAAGCCCTTGGTGAAAATGCATATTTTAAGGATCCATCCAACACTTCCTGAAGAGTTTTCCCAGGGGTGAGATTAGGGAATTCTGCAGTTTTATTAAGCACTTGTGATGAGTCTCAAACTGAAGTTTGAGAGCCTCTGCCTTAAGTATTAGAAATTCACATTTCAGTTGCCAGTAAAAATGAATCTAAGGATGACAAAGGGAAAATGAGTGAAAAATACTCTTTATAGTAAGCTTTTATAGGGAAAGGTGGTTTTAAATATAAGGTCTTGCATTGCCAACTATCGGGAAATGGCGATTTCTGGTTGCTAGAGAAAATATTCACTCTCCTTTTACCAGAATATCTCCCTCACAATTAGCAAAAGAAGGACTTTTCCTGATTTTATAAGACTTTTCTCAGTGGTATAATCTGTGACCTTAAAAAAAGGAAGCGAACCTTCTCGATGAGCTCAATGCAGGCAGCCAGGTCCATCCCAAAGTCAATGAACTCCCACTCGATGCCCTCCTTCTTGTACTCCTCCTGCTCCAGCACGAACATGTGGTGGTTGAAGAACTGTTGCAGCTTCTCGTTGGTGAAGTTGATGCACAGCTGCTCCAGGCTGTTGAACTGGGTGTTGCAAAGAGCAAGAGTTGGAGTGAGTCTGGAAAATCCAGTGGGGACTCCGCAGAGAAGACACAAAGTGGAAGGGCCTTAAGAGGCATTTATTCAAACAACTCACATCAAAGATCTCAAAGCCGGCAATGTCCAAGACCCCGATGAAGTACTGCCTGGGCTGCTTGGTGTCCAGCTGCTGGTTGATGCGGGTGACCATCCACAGGAACATCTTCTCGTAGACGGCCTTGGCCAGAGCGCCCACGGCGTTGTACACCTTTGTGGACAGGGTAGTGATTGTTGGTGCTACTGAAGATATGCTGTGAAGGCCTGGGATGGGTGTCATTCATTGAGGTCACACACTCACCTGCTGCACAGTCTGGCCTTTGGTGACGTACTCGTTGCCGACCTTGACCCTGGGGTAGCAGAGGGCTTTGAGTAGGTCAGCAGAGTTCAGGCTCTGGAGATAGGCTGCCTTGTCAGCAACTGCAGAGACAAAATTCAGGCACCCTGTGTGACCTACTGTGGGTCCCACAATTCATGGGGGCAGAGTGATGAGTGAGCCATTCTATAGAAAATCTGTATGGGGGTGAATTTGCATACGTTCATCAGAAGCTCAACTATAAAGAAAACATGAATTTGGAATGATCTTGTCTGTATTACCTTCAGTGCCATCTGGCTCAGCCTGCTCCTCACGCTGCTTCTGCTTGAACTTCATGTTCCCATAATGCATCACCGCACCTGTGAGCTTGTAGATGGAGACTCTTTCATCAGAGGTGAAGCCCAGGATGTCAATAGCACTCTGCCAGGAAAGATGAGAGGACAAAGGTTAGGGCAGAAGACACTAACTTATTCAGGAGAATTTATAACTTATCCTTAACCACACCTATATAGGAGTGTTATTGTCATTTCATACATAATGGATTTAAAAAAAACTGTATATGTGACTTACATCCGTGGCCATCAGCTCTTCCTGGTCATCAATGCTGGGGACTGTGATCTCCCCTTGACTGACGAAGGCATAGTCATATGGGTTGGTGGTGATCAGGAGCATTTCTGGGTACATAGAATTCAGGGTATATTTTTTCCATCAGAAGTTGTTAATAAAATGATTAACTTCTAGCTTGTAAATCTAAGCTCCTTCTTACCAATTAGGTCTGGCTTCTTATTAGACATGATTTGATAGAAAATGTGATAGCTTCTTTCTGCCTTCAGCTGGAAAGTAACTCTAGACTTCTCCAGAAGATCTGCAATGAAAAGTAGACACTGGTCAGGAGGAAAAATTGCAAAGTTCCTGAAGTGATTTTGGAATTTGGGATAATTAACTAAAAAGTCTCCCTGGCCTGTTGTGATTTCAGCTGAGTGTTGTGCCTCTACAACATAGGCTACATATTGTGCCTCTACAAACACCATCACAGATGTTCTTACCACCTCCAGAAAGAGACTAAAGCATGCCTGGCCCAAGACATAGACATTTCTCATGCAGAAGATCATTTGGGATATAATTGATTCTGGAGAACCCCTTCTTCCTTAGGGTCTTTTCTCACTTTATAATAGAGGGACCACTGAGAGCAACATTTATCAAGCCTCAGGCTAGGAAGAAATCACGTATTCTCAACTAGAAGGCAACTCATTTACCCTAGTGTTAGTGTTTTCTTAGAGAAAATTGAAATCTGTTCTGAGGCTGGTATATCTCAGACAAGCCCCATGGCTCCTGGCAGTTCTTATAGAGTCATTAGTTCATAACTGGGATAAAGCGCACTGTGGGCTATGGATAGGACGGCATTAACTACGGGCATGTTTGGCAGCAGACTGGTGTTTCACAGGCCCTGGGCTCAGCACGAGCTGCAGAATGCTCCTCCAGACCATCATTTGTCATTCGTGGGTTCTGTTTAGGAGGTCCTGTTACTCACATGTTTCAATATCAGCAGAAGCCAGTTTTCCCGTGGTACCGAAGTGGATCCTGATGAATTTACCCTTGCAAATAAAAACGATGATGTTATATACAAAACTTGAAGCACTCAAGAAAAATGAGATGGAAATGATAATTCAAACATGCTTTCTCTGGCATGGTAGGGCTGAGAAGATCCCTCTGTGACCAGGAGACTTACAAAGCGAGAGGAGTTATCATTCCTCACGGTCTTGGCGTTGCCAAAGGCCTCCAGTAGGGGGTTGGCGCTGATGATTTGATCTTCAAGGGTCCCCTGCAAAGGCAAGAGCGGTCCTTACCTTCCGGGCTTCAGGCTTCCTGAGAGCCCTGAGAGTCTGGAGTCTGATCCCAGGCCCACCTGCATTTTGCCAGAGGTAGCTTCCTCCTTCTTCTTCTCCCCAGTGACTGCAATTGTTGCAAAGTACTGGATGACACGCTTGGTGTTCACAGTCTTCCCTGCACCAGATTCTCCGCTGTCAAACAGAGACCAAACACACGTGAGGAATTAAGCGACAAATGAAAGAACCTCCATCATCAACATTTACTATCTTCATATGTCTTCGTCAGTTTCTCCTCACTCTTCTCTTCAGCCTACTATAGCTCATATTATTTCTGTTGCTTTGCACTGACAAGAAGTAGGGGAATTCATTCACTAATCACCTAACACATATTTCTTGAAAATGTGCCAGTCTCTTTTCCAGGTGCTGTGGCCTGGGCTTGGGGTCCAAGAGGCAGCCACCCAATGGCTATGTGGAAAATGAAACCATAAAAGACAACAAATGTAGTTCCTTAGTTTCCTTAGACAAAAGACATGGCTCAAGTGAAGTCTTTGAAGGACCGGATGTTTCTCAAGTAGGCCTTAAACAGTGGGTCACTGGGAATCCCAAACGGCTCAGTGTTCAGATGGCTGTATGTTGTTCATTGCCGTGTACCAGGTCCTGGCCATGCACAGAGAAAGGTTTTATAACCCCTACTCTTAAGAAAGTTCTGGGCAGCTTTTAAGAGTGGACTAGCATATGACAAAGTTTAGGCCATTGTTATTTTACATTCTGATGTAGTCTAAACCCTATGACACAGCACAAACTGTATCCCATTCTAGGCTGAACAGCATTGCTTCAGCACGAGCACTAACTAATTCGTTTTAGTTTGGCATTCTCCCCATGCAAATAAAATACCAATACATCCCAGAATAGTAATACATACGTGATTAAGATGGACTGATTCTCCCGATCTAGGAGAAAAACAGTGGACAATCAGCATCATACCAGTTACGCAAACAGAACTTTCTATAGGGAAACACCTGGGGCGTTGAATATAAATACTGTGTCATTTTAAATGGAGTTTTAAAATATATTACTGTAAAGTTATATATAATATTATTCTTAAACCTCTTAAGTTGAAGAGAAACATAAAATGTTGTTATATCTGAAATTCCTTAAGTCCTCATAGTTAAGTGTGTCCTTCCGGTTTAAAAGAAAGAGCAGTACTTTCCAAAGCCAGACATACTCTGTAGTTGTCCGCTGTGGATTTCAGAAGCATACTCTCTGCTAATTCATGCATAAAGGAGTGAAAAATGCAGGATATATGAAGGATTTGGATGGTAGTTTAATAGGTTTAAATAGTGCTTATCAAGCCAAAGTTGAGATTTGGTTTCTAAACGAGTCAGTTGGCCTCATAGAGTGGGGGGGAAAGAAAAAGTATCTTAGGGCCATAGCCCGTAACCCTAACTCTGATCAGTCCTGTCAAAAGTGTGCTATCAGGACAAAGAAAGATCAGGTGAGGAGAATGCCTCAGTCAGAACAAAAATGCTTTTAAGGGGGCAGAAAACAACTTCTGTTTCTGTGCATGTAGCCCCCAAACACCATCTTCATTCAATTCATTCATTCATTCATTCTGTGGGATGGTCTCTGATGATGTTAGAGGTGACAGTACTCCTGAAAGCATCAGAGTGGTAGTCAACAAGGAACTTGAGCACAGAAGGATTGAATGTGTATTTTTCATTTCCATTAAGACAATATGATTCCGTAGTTACTTATTCTTAACTATTGTTACTTAAATCTATACCATAAATTATGTATTTCCGCGGAGAATACAAGCAAGTTAAGTTTCAAAGGATAGAGCAGAGGCATGGCCTGGTAAAGTCAAGGAGGTGGGGTCTGGAGAGCCCGGTTTTAGTTCCAGCTCTGACAGCACGTATCTCTCTGTGCTTCAGTTAACTCTTCTATACAACCAGGGGCTTAGATTAGATTATCTCTGAAGATCTGTTTAGCTTTAACACTGTGTGACTCTAGGACTCTAGGTGGTTAAATGATTTGTATGAGAAACACTTGAGCCACTGACCCGTCAACATGAACTGGTAGGCATTGTCAGAGATGGAGAAGATGTGGGGCGGGGCCTCCTGGCGCTTCTTGCCTCGGTAGGCTGTCACCACTTCTGCATTGTACACTGGCAGCCACTTGTAGGGGTTCACGGTGACGCAGAAGAGGCCTGAGTAAGTCTACACCAAAAATGAGAAAAAAAAAAAAAAGGGAGTATAATCATCTCATGGGGACCTTAATAATCTACTATTTTTCAAAACTGTTAACCAGCTGTCTGAGCAGACCATGAGAATGAACTCACGTAGATCATCCAGGCTGCATAACGCTCTTTGAGGTTGTACAGCACGGCGGGCTCGTGCAGGTGGGTCATCATGGCCATGTCCTCGATCTTGTCGTACTTGGGAGGGTTCATGGGGAAGACTTGATCATCTTTCACTGTCAGAGTCTGGCAAACGGGGACGATAACGGCTCAGGTGAGTCGAGAGACCAAACACAAGAACTGATAGAACGGGGCCAGCTCCAGGGCCTCCACTCACCGCTCCAGCTTCGGTCTTCACCGTCACTTTCCCTCCTTCTCTGCTCTGGATGGTCCCTTTCACAAAGGATTCCTTGGGCTCCGCCACAAAGACAGACGTCTTGGCATCAAAGGGCCTATTCTGGGCCTCGATGCGCTCCTTTTCAGACTTCCGAAGGAACGGAGCCGCCTCCCCGAAAATGGCCATTTCCTGGTCTGAACTCATGGCTGCTGAACTCAGCCCAGTCGAAGACCCTGCCTGGGAGGGAAAGAAAAGATATTCTGGAAATTCAGATATTCGATGTCACATTTAGAAAAAGAAAACATTTTTGAATCTCTGAGGAATTGAGCACTTAGCGTCGTGTGGAGTATGACCTCCCTGGCTTGGCTGGAGATGAAACGTCAGCGTTCGTGTTCTGTGCCAAAGCTGATAGGTACTTAATCGAGCATTTGCAAAGAGACTGTGGTTTCTGGCTCACCTGCCATATGATATTTTAGCTGCGTTCTTTGTTGTATCTGGTATGCATGTTAATTTCTATATGAGGGTTGTGATTAGCTTATACCGAGCACAAAGTGAAGATGATGGCAGGTGTCCTCCGGCTCTTATCATCGAGAGCTCTTATCTTCCAGATGGATTATAAGCACCCTGCAGGCGGGGAGCACCTCTCTTTCAAGGCATCCTTCATGCCTCTTAGGATACATGCTGAATACAGGGAAGGGCTCAAAGCTGGCTTTGTGAATTAGAAGTACAATAGGTTTATGTTGTGAAAATTCCGGGAACTATTTTGTATGTAGTGAAAATCTTTTCATTATAGCTTTGGATTCATTATAGATTTACAAAGGCTACCTGATAAAGGAAAGCAGAACTGTAGGGAGCTTTGCTTTACACTGTTTTGTTAAAAAAAAAAATTCTGGGGTGCCTGGGTGGCTCAGGGAGTTAAGCATCTGACCTTCAGCTCTGGTCATTGATCTCAGGGTCCTGGGATCGAGCCCCACATCGGGCTCTCTGCTCAGCGGGGAGCCCGCTTCCTCCTCTTTCTCTGCCTTCCTCTCTGCCTACTTGTGATCTCTCTATCAAATAAATAAAATCTTTAAAAAAAAGAAATTCTATTTTACATCAGTTTCTCCTGTTTCCACTCTTCTGACAAATTTGGCTTTTTCAGTTGTCCTTAATATTTTTAAAAGACTTATAAAATATTATTATGTTTTCCTTATTACTGAGATTCTCATAAAAATTTCACAAAACTTTCTTTTCAGGATCCTTCCAACTCTTGCCACTTTAATATTCATTAATTCATTAATCCTGTCAATAATGATCAGAGGTAATTTGTTTTATAATAATAAAGATATTCTTTCCAGAAAAACTCAAAGCGTTTGTGTAAACTTTTCTACATTTTCCCAAACTGCGGTGATTTGGATAACACAAAAATGCTTTGTGTTGCTAAAAATGCTCATAATCATTTTTCAGAGCATTTAAAATTTTTTTTTCCATTTTATAGACTGTGAAACAACATGAGGATTGAAGCTACTCTCCCAAGGTGCAAAGACTCAATTCATCCAGACAGCATCTCAGGTTTTGTTTTTGTTTTTTGGTTTTGGTTTTTGTTTTTGTTTTTTACAGTATATGTTGCTGAGGAAAATCTATAATATAGGAAATTTATATTTTCTCTATAACTAACACCAAAATGTTGTATTGCATATCATAAGTTATTTAAAAGACAGACCGCAATGCTAAAAATAGAAAAAAAATTGTATATAAAACTCAAAATTCTAAGAAAGCATTTTCAGGTATTGCAGAGGATATAACTTAATGAGAACAAGTTTCTAAAACCCCTCTCAGAATCCTTCAAGGGAAACATGATCAACCATGAAATGAAAATGCTTTCATTTTATAGCCCCCTGAGCACTCTCTAACCACTGTGGAAGATTTCTTGCATCCTGTGAAGAATGAGGGAAAAAAAAAAAATCAGTACCTTACCTTAGAAATGCAACCTGGAAGTGGGTCAGAACTGTAAGAAAAAGAGCAAATTTCTTCTGGTTAGACTCTAACCATTCCCAATAATAGTGCAATTCTTAACGTGAGAATCAGGAAATGACTGGGAACACTCAAACAGCTAATTAAAATTGCTACGGAGTAAGTTAGAGCCTGTCTGGAAGGCCTGCCAGTTCTGGTCGGGGCCAGGACGTGGGGCAGGGCTGTGGGCTGCCAGAGAGTGCTTGCCGTCCTCAGACAGACCCTGTCCTCACACACACTCACCTTGAAGCTTTATGAGGAAAGACAAGTCCTACCCATTCCAAGGGTCCTTTTATAGGGTCAAATATGGAAAACACGTAGCCTCCTCCTCTTTCTTAAAACGTATTTGGCAAAACATGTTTTTGGCAATGAAGGTCTCCAAGCGTAATTCCCCTCATATTAAAGATGTTTGGATATAATTAGAAGTATTTCCTCTCACATTTGGTTAAGTATATGAATCAATCTCCTATAAATAATTCGAGAGGTTAGCCACATGAAAGCGATCTGGCTGGAATAATGTAAGATGGTGTTTCAGAGAGGGCTACGTTCCGCAGTCCCTGCGCTTTTGTTGCCACCGCTGCTCTGTTTTGCCCAGTCGCCTGCCTGTGAAGACGTTTCAACTGCCCGCACAATTGCAGATACTAGACTGGGAAGGGAAGTCGCTGCTCTCTACCAGAGTGTCAGAAAAAGATTGTCCGTTCCTCTCCAGAAGGCATGAGTTTGGGAGGGGGTGCAATGTACTGTGCTTTGTTGAGGGTGCTTGGAAATGTGATTTTAAAACTTGCTTCGTAAAGAGCAGCCACACACAGCTGCTTGTGTTGTCTCTGGTCAACTGCGCCCCCACCATTCATTGTCAGATCAAACCACTCCCACCTCAGGCATGCTCCCCACTGCTTTGCCTCGCCAAGCTTAGAGGTCCTGCTTCTCTCTGTTTTGAAAAAAATGCAAGTTGCTTGTGAAATCCTGTTTCCTCTTTGAAACTCAGGACAGGAAGATATTAGAAAACAGGGCATTTCTCTGTCTAAATACGCAGCACCCAGAGCTTCTCCATCAGCTGCCCGTGGCATACATTTCTCACTTTGCTTACCAATGACACCTGAATGTTGTTTTCTATTCTTTTAATTTTTTAAAAAATGATTTGTTTCATTATCTCTTGTCTTGGGTCTCTCTATGTCAGCCTTTTCTGTCTGCGATGGAGACTAAATTTTCTTCATATCCCATTTTGCAACAGTTCCTGTATTATTATACATACATTTGAATCAATTTAATGAAATAGCCATAGGAAAGCAGATATCTGGAGATACTGGTTGCAGTGGTCACGTGATATATTACTGCCTGGAAGGGACTATCTAACCCATATTCCTCATTTGACTACGAAAACAGCTCCGGTCCAAAGAATAGAAGACAGTGATCACAAATCACACAGCAGCCTAGACCCCAGGCCCCTGATAAGCACACAGCCCAGCATGCTTGCTGCTACCAGTCTTCTACCTGGAGTAGATTAAAGCCCTCAGGAAGGGTCTTCCAGGAGACCTGCGTCTGATGGGATCCTTCCTAGCCAACCCTCAACCAGCTTTCTGACCACAGGTATAGCATTTTACTTTCTTACAATCCCCATGTTTCTTACAATCCCCATTCTTACAATCCCACCCAATCCATTTTCTTTAGCAGCCATCTGAAAAACGGGGGCAACGCTTCTCGGGAACAGAGGACGTGTTCATAATGTTCTCAGTAGGATTTGATAGGCATTTCAAGATCTCCTTTTGACTTGTGCTGGATGGGCTTTGTAGTAAGCTTGTTATAAGATGTTGTTTTTTGCTTATTACTGCCAAGTTATGAGGCACTTGAGCATTTACAGTGATGTGGAACAAAGGGAAAGATGGACCAAGCAGGGAGAAAGGTGATCCCACACTCTTCCTTGGGCCATTGGGACAATGGGAATTCTAAGTACCTGCTAAGCTGCTCCCACATGTCTGATGTAAGTCATTCTCCCACAGTGCAATTTAAACCCGTACACTCTTGCTTCTCATCAGTTACCACTTAGCTTTTCCTTTATGCTGTCCGGGAAGGTTATACCTTGGGCTATGCATCTCAGTGGAATCCAGAGTAGAAAATCTTGATCATTTAGGAAAACGTCTCTGAGTAATTCAGACTGCTACCATTTCCGGGTTTTGCACCACAGTGGTAACATAACACTGATGGTTATGTGTGTTGAATTTACATCCAAATTATCTATTTCAGGACTCGTATTTTATGGACACTCCTGATAATTTATTTTGGCCTTTCACATGATTATGAAGGCAGCCATCAAGTCTGGAAACATAGGCTAATAACTTATTGATAATACATTATAATATATAGAAGAATATTCTCTTGGCCCCAGACTTGAGAGCCACCTTGTAGCTTTCATAGGGAGAAAGGTCACATCTCACTCATGTCATACCCATTACCTGGTGTGCATTCTCTGACTGTATGGTGTATGGGTATTCATGATGAAAATCTTTATGGGTTATTAATAATACTTTGGATTTGTGTTCTTGATAGCATCAAGGAGAAGTAATGGTATAGTGTAGTCTGAGTCCCCTATTTGAGAATATAGCCAGTGCCATTTTTTGCATAGACCTGGAAAATTAAGTACATGTCAGGGAGGATCAGGAGCTTTCTAGGATCCTATTATATATCCTGGTATTAAGGAAAGGTTAGAAAGAAAAGGTGACTTCCAGATTTCTTCCAGAATGGGCTTCCCTGATAGGCAACAGTTTTATAGTTGTAAAGTATTCCTGTAGACTTAAAAGTGAATGCTGCTTCTTAGTGGCAGGTTGAGTATAATTGTTTGATAGCCTTATGATTATTCTAGCTTTGACACCACTTTAAGAAAGACCAGTCTAAAGATGTTGTTTGCAAAATACCCTGTGCTCTTTATTTCCTTGTAGTAGGGTAGAATGGACAATAATTACAGAGGGAGATGACCAAAGACTTCACATTTTGTGCATTTCTTCAGTCAGCCCATAGCATCCGGGCATGATCACTCTTCACTTATGACTTTCGTGTGGACCTCCCGGCTCTTCACCCGCAGCTTGTTGACCTGGGACTCAGCAATGTCAGCGCGTTCCTCGGCCTCCTCCAGCTCGTGCTGGAGCTTGCGGAATTTAGCAAGATTAGTGTTGGATTGTTCCTCCTGAGAATAAAAACGGAATTGTAAGGAACCCATACTGTGCATCTTTCTAGACTCTGGGCTTAAGGGAAGAAAGGACTTAGTATCTGTGGAGAACTTCAAATACCGAGCAGGGGACATTGTTTTCTTAGCACCTCCTGGATTTTGGTTATCATTGAAGTGAACATTATGATTTATTTGGGGCTTGGTGTCCCATAAATAATTGCATATCTATTTTTGGAACAAAAACCTATTAAATGATATGTACCACAAGTAAAGCAAGAAAAAATATAAGAGCAGAGAAGGCAAGAGTACAGGGCACCTGGAGGACTCAATTGGTTAAACGTTTTGCCTTCTGCTCAGGTCATGATCCCAGACTGGGCTCCCTGCTCAGTGGGGAGTCTGCTTCTCCCTCTGCCCTTGCCCCCTGCTTGTGATCTCTCGCTCTCTCAAATAAATAAATAAAATCTTTTTTTAAAAAACGCAAGAGTACTGAAATCTTTCTTCTTGTTAATGCTTGTTATAAGATGACTGTGGGCTCAAAGTAGATATTCTATATCATATTAAGGATGAATTTCTTAAAGGTCTCTTTAAATCGAAGTAAATTTGGAATTTTGTATATCATTTTGTAACATTTCAAAACAATCATTTTTCTCCTGTTTTGGATGTAATGATTCTACTGATAAACTCCCTAATATTAAGTAATCCTTACATTGAAGGAATTAACCTGTTCAATCACTGATGACAATCCCCTTAATAAAGGGTTTCAGAGACTTGGTTATTTATCTTTGCTGAAATTACACTCGTGAGCAATACTGCCTTTAGTTCCATCCTCCGCCCCCCCCCCATTCTCTCTTGGACACGTTTTGGTATGAGGGTTACATGAGCTTCTTAAAATGATTTGGAAAGCTTTCCATCTTTTCCCATGCTCTGGAATGGCTTACATAGCTCAGGGATTATCTGTTACTTGAAATTTTGAAAGACCTGTCTGGACCTCAGTCCATTTTCAGAAGTATTTCTCAAGTTATTCAGCCAACTTAGTAATTCATGACCTCCTATAAAAAATAATCAATCTCAAAGATTTCACCTTTGTTGACAGATTTATATTTTACATTAAAAAATTATTTTCTAATTGTGGTTTGTACCCTTTCCCTTCTTTTCTTTTCTTTTTCCTTTCCTTTCCTTTTCTCTTTTTTTTCTTTTCTCTTTCTTTCCTTATCTCTACGCCCAACATGGGGCTTGAACTCATGACACTAAGCTCAAGAGTCACATCCCTGGGGCCCCTGGGTGCCTTAGTCAGTTAAGTGTCTGACTCTTGGTTTTGGCTCAGGTCATGATCTCAGGGTCATGGGACTGGGCTCCCACACTCAGCATGGAATCTGCTAGAGATTCTTTTCCTCTCCCTCTCTCTCTTGCTCTGCTCCTCCCCCTGCTCATGCTTTCTCTCTTTTCCAAATAAGTAAAATCTTAAAAAAAAAAAAAAAGTCACATGCTCTTCTGACTGAGTCTGCCCAGCACTCCTTTTTCATTTTTATTTCTCATTTCTATTGTGCATTTGTATTTTTTTCTCCTTTTCCTTGATTAAGTGTATTTATTTTATTTTATTTTTTTTACAAAGATTTTATTTATTTATTTGACAGACAGAGATCACAAGTAGGCAGAGAGGCAGGCAGAGAGAGAGGAGGAAGCAGGCTCCCCGCAGAGCAGAGAGCCTGATGTGGGGCTCGATCCCAGGACCCTGGGATCATGACCTGAGCCGAAGGCAGAGGCTTTAACCCACTGAGCCACCCAGGTGCCCCAAGTGTATTTATTTTATTTACTCCCCAGAAATTTTCAGGTATTAATAAAATTATATTAGAAAATAAGATACTCTCATTTATCAATTCCTACCTTTAACAGTACTTCTTTCACTATTATTTTTAATTTCTTTATTGGACTATCAAATTTTTAAAAATTTTGATTCATAAAGCAATGAATAGTCCTCCAAGGACAGCTTTGACTACATTCTTTAGGTTTGTAAAGGTGGCATCTTCCTTGAAATTTTATTTATAACTAATAATTATCCAGTAGTTTTTTTCTTTCCAATTTAACCCAAAAATTATTTAGGAAAGTTAGTTTTTTAATATTTAACCATTTGAGAATTTGTGTTTATATTTTCTAACCACTTTACAATTTTATCACACTATGGCTACAGAATGTGGCCTCCACAATTTCTGCTTTGAAATTTTTTGAGGTTTCTTTGTGTACTGAAAATTTACTTTAAAGTCAAGCTATTAGGGACGGCTGGGTGGCTCAGTTGGTTGGACGACTGCTTTCAGCTCAGGTCATGATCTCGGAGTCCCGGGATTGAGTCCCGCACAGGCTCCCAGCTCCATGGGGAGTCTGCTTCTCCCTCTGACCTTCTCCTCGCTCATGCTCTCTCTCACTGCCTCTCTTTCAAATAAATAAATAAGATCTTTAAAAAAAAATGTCAAGCTATTAATATTACAAATAAGCAGTAAGTACAAAAATGTGCAAATGTTTTAAGAAGTACTGTCTTCTAAAAAGCAAATGGCTTATTTACTACAAAGAGTGGTAAATCTAATAATTTGTTCATTAGCTTTTCTTAACAAGGGACTTCTCTCTTCCCTACCATGTTAAGGATACTTACAGCCTCCTCAGCTTGTCTCTTGTAAGACTTCACTTTGGCCTGAAGTTTATCTACCAAATCCTGAAGTCTGAGAATATTTTTCCGATCTTCTTCCGTCTGAAAGATAATGAAAACCACAGGGTCTCACTTCAAAAGCACTTGACTGTTGTTTCATTGTATGAGTGTTTCACGTATGTATGGGGAGCACTTAGCTGATCAAAACCATTGCCATACCTGGTAAGTGAGTTCCTTCACTCTTCTTTCATGTTTGCGCAGACCTTTCACAGCTTCCACATTACGCTTTTGCTCACTCTCAACCTCTCCTTCCAGCTCACGCACCTGCAAATAAGTAGACTCTTAAGAACTTTGAACTAATAAGACACTGGGAAGAAATGGAAGTAGACAGAGATTGAGAGGCCCACCCTGGCCTCCAGTTTCTGGATCTGCTTCTTCCCTCCCTTCAGGGCCAGCTGCTCAGCCTCATCCAGACGGTGCTGCAGGTCCTTCACCGTCTGCTCCATGTTCTTTTTCATGCGCTCCAGGTGGGCGCTGGTGTCCTGCTCCTTCTTCAGCTCCTCGGCCATCATGGCTGCCTGATGAGTAGTAAAACAAAATCAGTCGAGAGAGCTGAGCTAGCACATCAGGAATCAAATGTGACCATTATAGCATTGCCCTCTGCTCACATCAGTGATGGCCTTCTTCGCCTTCTCCTCTGCATTGCGGGCTTCCTGGACAATGTCCTCCATTTCTCCTTGCATTTGGGATATATCTGTCTCCAGCTTCTTCTTAGTGTTGATCAGGCTGGTATTCTGTTTAAAAATAAATTACAATTTTTTTTATCACGGTACCAAAGTACTCATTTGTAGCTATTTTAAAAAATAATTTCAGATAAAAATTTACAAGTCTGATGCCCTTCAATATTAGTTTGTTATATAGTACTCTATGATATATAGTAAATAAAATAGAAATGTTATAGAATATTCAGTATCTTCAAGTACATAGTCCATAATTAGACCAAATAGCTCTATAATTTCATAACTGCTATTTATCAATGAGACTATTCACAGGGTCAGAATTATAACAGATGTTCAAATATCCCATTTCTCCAAAATAAAAATGCTAATATTGATAAGGATCAATAAAGATACAAACACAGGAGAATATGCGCAGCTTTAGAATATTTTAGGAAGTGAACCAATAATTTATGTGAAAATAAAACAGTAAAAGATCTCTCAATAATACAGTGAAAACTTGGTAGAAGTATAAAACCTGTCTGTTATGTAAAGCATGTAAGCTTGTATTGTTTGGGACACATAAACATTTACTGAAGGTGAGTTCTTTGGGCCAAACCCCACCTGGGTGTGCAGGAGCTGGACGCGCTCACTGGCATCCAGGAGCTCCTGTTCTGCTATTTTCCTGCTCCTCTCCGTCTGCTCCAGAGTGGCCCGCAGCTCCTCGATCTCGGCCTGCAGCAGGTTGGCTCTGCGCTCCACCATGGCCAGCTGCTCCTTCAGGTCCTCCTGGCCCCGCAGGGCGTCATCCAGGTGGATCTGGGTGTCCTGTGGGATGAACGATCACTGGGACACCTTGTTCTCGGGGCTGCAGTCACCCCAGCCATTTGGGGCCATCTTTTGAATGCACTTACTTTGAGGATGCCCTGGGTGTTCCTGTAGTTCCTCAGGGCCTCTGCAGCCATGCGGTTGGCATGGTTCAGCTGGATTTCCATCTCATTGAGGTCTCCCTCCATCTTCTTCTTGAGCCTGATGGCATCATTCCTGCTCCTGATCTCAGCATCCAGCATGGTCTGCATCGACTCCACAACCCTGATGTGGTTTCTCTTCAGCTGGTCGATTTCCTCATCCTTCTCAGCAATTTTCCTGTCGACCTCAGACTTGACTTGGTTCAACTCCAGCTGGATGCGCAGGATCTTTCCCTCTTCATGTTCAAGAGATGCCTTTAATGACAGCAGGAGGGGACATTAGCAGAGAATGGAAACATTCGGAAGTTTTTCGCATACCTTTCCTTCTGTTAATTTTGTGCTGCTTATGTTTTTAATTCAACCTATGTGGATGGGCTAGAGTCTTTTCTGACCTGATTTGTTTATAATGCACAATTGGACCTATACCTCTGCTTCCTCTAAAGCGGCCTGAAGTTCACACTTTTCTTGTTCCACTTGTTTCTTTATCTTCTCTAGTTCATGGATACGTTTCCCTCCTTCTGCAATCTGCTCCGTGAGGTCAGAAATCTCCTCTGTTGTTTGGGTAAAAGACAAGTAGAGATTTGATCAGACAAAGGACCTAAGGGACTGGTTCCCAAGGCATGAATATTATTGCAAGGGAAAGGGACTCACGCTGCAAGTTTTTGTTCTCTCGTTTCAAAGTTTCCAGCTGATCCAAGGATTCCTCGTAGGCATTCTTCATCTTAAACAGCTCGGTGCCGAGAGAGCGGGACTCCTTCTGGGAGGCCTCCAGCTCGGCATGGGTTTCCTCATACTTCTGTTTCCACTCTGCCAGGATCTAAAAAACCCAGTGGGGTTACCAGTTGTAAAGGACAGAGGAAGACAGTGGCGAGCAGAGGTTGCTGCACAAGTTACCTTGTCGAAGTTCCTCTGCTTCTTGTCCAGGGCTGCGCAGGCCGCGTTGGTTCTCTCCACGTCCAGCATGAGGTCCTCCACCTCATTCTGGAGCCGCTGCTTCGTCTTTTCTAGAGAAGCGCATTTGGCGTTCACGGCTTCTACGTGCTCCTCGGCCGCCTGCAGCCGCTGGGCCAGCTTCTTCCTTGAGGGTTATATATGTTTGTAGAGGGGAGCGAACCAGAAAAAGAATTAAGAGCTATGGCCACGCGAAGAAGTACTGGAAGCTTCATATGAAAAATATCCATTCATCCATTCAACAGATACTGATGAGCTCCTTTTATGAACCAGACACTGGGGGCACAGCAGTGAGCAAGGTGACAAAAAGGGCCCTGACTCATGAAGCTTCCAAGTGAGGACAAGAGAGAAATAGTAGGCAGGTGAGAAAGTGCCTGACAACATACTGCAGATATAAATGCAGTGAAGAAAAGTAAAGCAGAGTAAGGGGTGGGCAGCTATTCTAGATATTCTAGATACCTCCTCTGAGGAGACAGCATTCGAGTCAAGGTCTACAAAGTCAGATCAAGCCAGAGAGAGGTCGTGGGGAGAGTACTCCAGACGGAGGGACCAGCACGTGCAGAGCCTTGAAGCAGCGATGAGCTTGCTGTGCTGGACAAACAGCAATAAGGCCTGGCTATCTGGATTATTATTTGTTTGTTACTCATTTCCTTAAGTAGATTTTAGCATAGGGGGGCAGGTATCCTGTTTGTTTTACTCAGGACTTATTCTCAGGGCCTGATAGTGCCTGGCAAAGAGGAGCTAATTAATGAATGTTTGCGGGCTAATTCACTGAAGGTCATTATCTTAATGATTCAACATGCAAAGTTGTCTGCACATTCTCTCACATCTGCACACATACTTGGCCTCCTCCAGCTCCTCCGTGCGCTGGATGGCGTCCGTCTCGTATTTGGTCCTCCACTGGGCCACCTCGCTGTTGGCCTTGGACAGCGCCCTCTGCAGCTCGGCCTTGGACTCCTGCTCCTCCTCATACTGTTCCCGCAGCAGGTCGCAGTCATGGCGGGAGGACTGCAGGGCGTGGGCCAGGGCGTTCTTGGCCTGCGGAGATAGTTACAACTTCATTTTACTGGCTATGTTCGACTATTGAGTTTCAAAACCCTTTGCAAGTTGGTGTAAATGGACTCCAGTTAGGGTTAGGTCATACGAAAAACAGTGAGTCTGACAATATTATCATTTACCTTTATCTCTTCCTCCAGCTGCCTCTTTAATTCCTCAATCTGTTGTGTGAATGCTTGTTTGCCTCTCGACAACTGAGACACCAGAGCTTCTTTCTCATCTAGCTGTCGTGAAAATTCGCCTGATAGATGAAAGCAATGGCATCATTTTTTAAAGTAAAGAAAGAGTTTTGCTAGCCCATAGTAGAAATAACTTTTAACTCTTGACTCGCCCCCACTGAGTGCTCGAAAGATTGAATTCTGTATTGCCGCCTTCATGCTTAATGTCAAGTTTCTGATTTTTATGGTGAAACGCATGCATGAATCTGAATGAATAAATACAGCTGAAATCCTTTTTGTTCTCTCCATAACTAATTCTTTCTGGGTTTATGGTAGTGTGGAAAATCTGGTTGTAGGAGCCAAGACACTGAATTCTACATGGTCCCAGTTTCATCGGACTTCTGAGAGACAGGGTTATCCATTCCCCATTCAGGTTCCTTCTGATGTACAGAGACAGAAACTCGGTCTGCAACAGGAGTCCTGGGCCCAGTCTAGAGTGACTCCTAAGCCCAAGTGTCCCCTCAGCGTGGCCGACTACTTTGAAAAGTACAACTACACGGAAAAGCGTGGCTTTTCTGGAGCAGAGCTCGATCCAGTCCTATCGAAGTCTTTATCTCCAACTTTGTCCCCAAGTGACCTGGCAAGTAAGTTGAAAGTTTGAGCTGTTCAGTAAAGGACACATGTCCTCAGCTGTTTTTATTAGGCTCTCACGTTACCAAATCAGTTGTTTTCAACCACATCATCTTCATTCTTAGTGCCCAGAAGAGGAGAGTTACCAGATTCCGTCTGCAGGCGTCCCCTCTGGGTTGTCAGGTCATTGATGAGCCGCTGCTGCTCCTCCTCTTTTGATTTCAGCTCGCTCACTTGGTCCTCCAGCGTGCGGCACATTTTCTCCAGATTCCCCTATGCGCAAAAAGGCAAAAGAAGGAAACAAAGATGCTGTGATATAATTTTAAAATATACATAAACATATAGATAAATACATAAAATAAAGTGTAAGTCAATACTTTTGGCATCAAATCAAATTATCTTGTCTATAATGTGATACACAAGAATTGTTTGCCTTGTATTTTGATCGCTGTCCTCAGTAAAAAATACATGTTGGGGTTTTTAAAGAGCTAACTGTGAAGTTCTGTGCCCTATTAACCCACAAAAAATGTAAAGCCTGTGTTCTAAAATTTAAGATTTTGTAAGAATTACATGGTGTATTTTTCTAAAAGCATATTTAGGGGCACCTGGGTGGCTCAGTGGGTTAAGCCTCTGCCTTTGGCTCCGGTCATGATCTCAGGGTCCTGGGATCGAGACCTGCACCGGGCTCTCTGCTCAGAAGAAAGCCTACCTCCCCTTACCCCTCTGCCTGACTCTCTGCCTACTTGTGATCTCTCTCTCTCTGTCAAATAAATGGATAAAATATTTAAAAAAAATAAAAGCAAGTGTATATGTACATGATTGCCTTTGTGTGCAGTGAAACTTGGCATAGCCGTTAATTGAGAATGTTGGAGACCTAGTTCTCCAGCTGGAGCCTGAGAGAATGCAGGTGACCTTTGTTCAAAAGCTGGTCTGGTGTGATGGGGCCAGTGTGCTTAACTTCTTTGAATTTCAGTTTCTTCATATGTTAAGTGGAAATAATACAGATACTAGTATCTTTCTTGCTTATCTCCTAGATTATTGTAAAAAAAACAAATGACATAATGTGCGTAAAGTACCCTGATCATTGTCACTAATAACAATTTTCCAGATTCTGGTACCTTGGCTTTAGAGACTGTTTCTACGTTACTGGCGAGGTCATCGATCTCCATCTTCATCTCGCTCTTCTCTTTCTCCAGCTTCTGCTTCACCCTCTGCAGGTTGTCTATCTGCTCCCCGAGCTCGGCCACGCTGTCCGCGTGCTTCTTCCTCAGGGTGGCCGCCGTGGCTTCGTGCTGCAGGGTGGCCTCCTCCAGGTCCCTGCGCATCTTCTGGAACTCGGCCTCGCGCTTCTTGTTCATCTCGATCTGGGCGGAAGTGGCCCCGCCGGCTTCCTCCAGGCGCTCGCTGATCTCCTCCAGTTCCCGGGAGAGGTCAGAGCGCTGCTTCTCTGCTTTGGCTCGGGAGGCCCGCTCTGCCTCGATTTCCTCCTCCAGCTCCTCGATGCGGGCCTGGGGGTGGTGAAAAGCACAGACTTAGCTTCTCTGTGTCATAACTATGCCTCTCTGAGCCAGACTGATAGAAATCTGAGCGTACTTGCAGCTCTTTGATCTTCTTCTGCAGCTGAATGCCAAGTGCTTGCTCGTCTTCAATCTTGCTTTGCAGATTACTCATTTCAAACTCTTTCCTTTTTGGAAAGTGGCAAAAAATTACAATTGAGTGTATATCCACCCATTGAAAGCAAGGTCATAAGCAATTCTTTCACACTTACTTCTTGAGCTTTTCATCAAGTTGTTGTTTTTCATTTTCAATGTCCATTATGGATTCTTGGGCCAACTTGAGGTCACCTTCAAGTTTCCTCTTAGCTCTTTCTAGGTCCATGCGAAGTTTCTTTTCTTGCTCCAAGGACCCTTCAAGCTAAATATAAATAATGTTTAGTCTAAAGGAATGCTTAGCTTCTTTTCGAAGAAAATAATTTCCTTGATAATCTTAGACTTACGTCATCCACTTGCTGCTCTAGCTTGATTTTAGCCTTGGTCAGGGTGTTGACTTTGTCCTCTTCTGCCTGAAGGTCATCCAGAGTCTGCTGGTGGGCCTCTTGGAGGGCCTTCTTCTCTTTGGTCAGCTTTGCGATGGTTTCGTCCAGACCTGCCATCTCTTCCGTGAGGTTTTTCACCTTAAAAAATTAAAAACAGAAATGATAACTGTGCTAAAGCATGTTAGTAGGGTGGCAGAACATCTGTATGGTAGAACAGAATATAACTCATACCTTGTTCTCCGTGGCGTGCTTCTCCTTTTCAACCTTGGCCAGAGTCAGCTCAAGGTCGTCAATGTCTTTCTTGAGCTCTGAACACTCATCCTCCAGTTTTCTTTTCTTGGCCGTCAGCTCGGCGTTGATCTCCTCCTCATCCTCTGCTCTCTCAGTCACCTCCTTGATCTTGGCCTCCAGCTGGATTTTGGTTTTGATCAGTTGGTCACATCTTTCCTCTGCATCAGCCAAGCCTTCAGCTTCCTTGAGTTGGAAACAAAATCAAAATTGGAAAGAAAGAATGAAATATTTCACAGTGATAACAATGTCAATCTCTGCTGTTGGTTCTTTGGATTTAGGTTTTTGAACCACCTCCTGTGTTCAATCCAGGATACATTGTGGGAAAACAAAATGTCCTGTTCTTTTAAAATAGTATATTCTCTAGTAGATTAGAAAGCCCACCCTTCCCCAAATCTGTCATGAATTTAGAAAGCATTTGTCATGGACGAGATCAGAGAAATTCTATTAGCGGTGGTTTCTTGAGTAAAGTGACATTTGAACTACACTTTGAGAGGTGGGCAGGATTTCATTTTGTAGAAATCGAGTCATTGGAGGATGGAGCAGGAAGAGAGAAGGCATTCCAGTGGGGAATTCAGGATGCAGCTGCTAATGAACTGCTTCTCTTTGTAGTACTGGAGGAAGATGGTGGTTATAATATTTTTCGACATTCAAGTTGAGGCATAAAGTAATCAAGAAATTCCTGACAACCTGCTATGTTTCCAATTACGAGGGTTGGGAGCAGACAGAATATGAGCAAGAAACTGATAAATACATTCACCAGTGAGCCTCCATACCAGCCTTTGAATACGTAAGAGTAAAATGTACAGTGTGCTCATGTAGTGGATATAGTGGTATAGGACAGATTCTAAGTAATTCTCCAGGGACAACAGAAGAGCATTCTGGATAGACTGGAAGGGGCTGGGTCAGAAAAACAGCTCTTTTTCCTTCCGTAATCTAGAAGAAAGAATTATTACACTGCCCAAACTTGACAGCAGAAACTTAGTTTAATCAACAGGAGAAATATATGATTTTGTGTTGAGTAGATGATACCAGACCAATTTAGTTCACTATGAATGAAAGATAGTCTTATAAATTACATTTCAGAGTTATGGAGGCAGTTCTCAAATGACCAGTCAAATGACTGGTGCAGGAGTGAGCAGCAAGTGGGCTGGATGGAGGGAGAGCTGGGAACAGGCAGAGCATCGGGGGTGCCAAGGCAGTGGTCTGCGTGCCATGGGGGCATTGACTGTGCACATGGACTGGAAAGAGTGAATCTGAATTTTGGAGGTCAGTGACAAACAACACTTCTGTAATATGTGATGGAGAACACTGATATCTGTCAGCTGTACATGTCATGATTTAAAACTCCTGGATATTGAGAAGTTAAAGGAAGTTTCAGAGATTTTTTAAAAAATCAATCTCTACATGCTATCCACCCCTAAATATTTCATTTGGGATAGTTTTGTGTGGAAATCACTTTCAAGGACTGACGTCAAAGGGAAAATAAGTCATAAGTCCTATAGTTCGATGAAATAGTGGAGAACAGGTGACAGTGGTCCATTCTACCTTATTGCCCCAGTTCTGGTTTGGGCGATGAAGGGATATATGGACTGTATAGAACCATCAGAGTGCTCTGACCTTCCCTTTCCAGTGAGTGTCCCCACACTAACTACCCAACGCACCACCACCAGTGCCCAGAGTTTGAGCGCTTGCATCCCGATGAGCAGCACCCACCATGACCTCACTACTTACAGCCTGAACCTGGAGCTGCAGGTCATTTTTCTCTTTTAAGAGAGTGACCATTTTTTCCTCCAGTTCCTTCCTTTTGGCCTCTGACTTGGCGAGCTCGTCTTTGGTTTTCTGAAACTCTTCCTTCATGGTGGCCATCTCCTTCTCGGTCTCCGCGCTCTTGAGGAGCGGCTTGATCTTGAAGAAGAGTTTCATCCAGGGCCAGTGCTTGACGTTCATGAAGGCACGGATGTTGTACTGGATGCAGAAGATGGACTCCCTGAAATTTAATTAATGAAAATTTGATATTGCGTGGATAAAGAAATTGAAGTCTTGGCAGCAGGAGCTGGAGGTTCTGCCCCCACCGTGTGCCTCTCCTACCTTCAAAAGCACAGATGCAAGAAATTCTATTTGGGGATGATGGTCAAGGACTCTGTAATCACTCCTTTCTTTACATCAGTGCCTCTCAAACTTTTGGTATGCATAAGGATCATGACGGACTTGATAAAATGCTAGTTCCTGAACATTATCCCCAGAGAGTCCCTCAGAAGATCTGAGAGACGGTCTAAAATTCACATTTGCAACAAGTTTGCAAGAGATGCTGGTGATATAGGTTTAAGGACCACCCTTTGAGAACTACTGCTGTAGATCAGTGCTTCTCAAGCTTTCCTTCTGGAACACCACTAAGAGCAGTGGTGAAATCACTTTCAAGACCCCTGAGGGATGAGGGCACGGAACAAAAGGATTCATTAAAAACAGAATTGCTGTGAAGAATCTCTGGTTTTGTATTTTATGTGTTGTGTGAATTTTGCATTCTACTCTGTAATATTATCACATTAAAAAAATCTAATTTATTTAAAAGATTAATTACCCCACTAGATAGGCAATCAACTGCCCAAATACATACATATATATATATATATGTATATATACATATATATATATATACATACACACACATAGTGGGTTATGACCATACTATTTTTAATAAAAATAGATTACAATAGAAAATATTAACATAACTACAGGAGAAAGAAATAAAATTTGTTTGATGTAAATTACATATATATTTACATACACAAACATATGAATGTGTATATGCCCATATAAAATGCATTTCTCACTGTAGGGCCCATTCACATGCATTCTGCAGTCTGAGACACCTGGATCTTTAGATTTAGAACTCTGTCCCTGCATCAGATCAGATCCCCAGAAAGCCACATACCTTGGTGACATTGTATTAACTTACTGAAAAAAAATCTTTCACAGATAAATGCCCTTAATATTTTACATCATAATAGCTTGATAATAGAAATGATCAGAGGGAAGAAGTTGTTTCTGCATCTTGTATAAAATCACTGTTGTAATACCGTCTACTGTTCAGCTCAGTGTATCTAATTTAATGATCTACCCACTAAATTCACACTGGTATATTTTTCTACTGGTGTCTTTTCTCTTGTGAGATAGGAACTGACCACGCTTTATGCTTCCTCTCTCTTTCTTTAACCTGGACAGTCAGAATATGCTTCATGGTGATGATCCCTAACTTCAATTTTCTGGTATATCTATATCCCCACTTCAGTATAAGACCCTTTATTCGTTCTTGCTTATGTTTGTGGCCTTATCATATCTGGGTTATGCCAACTTAATGTCTTTCTGGAGCAGAAAGATGGGAATAAGGAAACAAATTATGTTTATACCTTCTCTCCACCATCTTCTGGTACTCCACTCTTGCCAAGAACCCTCTGCACCTCGCTTGGGTTCTAGTAATCAGCTGGGCCAGCTTCTCATCTCGCATCTCCTCTAGGAGCCCCAGAAGACCAGCTTTGAAAAAGACCTATGCATGGAAGGAGTTGTAGATCAGACACTATACAGAAACTTCATAGGGACACAGATAGCATCAAGTAAGCTTTAGAGACCATTACCTTGGTGTGACCAAATTTATACTGGGTGTGGTCAATGTCAATGGATGCAAGAAGCTTCTCAGAAGCCTTCTTGCTGTCAATGAACTGTCCTTCGGGGATAGCACTTGCATTTAATACCTTGTACCTGTTTAAGTAAATATAGTTTTTTTTTTAAAAAGTTGATTTATGATGACACTAATAGCAGATAAACATTAAATGACCTCTATTTAGAAAATCAGAGCTTTAAAGAAAAGTATCCTTCTTTGTTCTCAGGACGGACTTTAGGTACATGGGTGGTCAGGCTAGCACCAATAGTTTTCATTCCATTCCACCCTCCTGCACAGTTGCAGACTTTCCCTTCTGCGTCATCAGAACTTGTTCTCAGGAAAGGATCCTATGATCTTGTTCGCATCTAGGTGTAGATGACCAATGAAATATGACATGTTTTCCTGACTAGATTCATTTGACTTTTATGATCCTGAGTCCCAGAAAGAAAATTTTTAGTGAGGAATTGGGTAGGAAGGTCCAGTTCAGGTAGGAGAAACTGTCCTGATCACCCCAATAAATGTGTAATGGTGCTTTGAGTTTTGTACACTGAAGTTCTCTGCCCACTCCACCAGGCCCAGCCTTAGGAGGGGGCAGCTCCCTGGAGCTGCCACCAGCCTCTTGTCCCTTTGCCTCTTATTTGATTCCCAAGATGGTCTTGTCTAGGGAGGAGAAAGAGTTGCTGAGGAGCTTGTATTGTGATGGTTCTGGAGACCCTGGGAAAGCAGGGAATAACAAAAAATGACTCAGAGTTTCCTAGCCTAGCTACCAGCACCCATGTGACTTTGGACAGATAGTTTAATCTCATGGGTCTCAGTTTATTCATCTATAAGAGGAGGTGTTGATAGTACTTACATGTTACACATGAAAAAAAAAATGGTAGTTCTCCTAATAGTACTTACATGTTACACATGAAAAAAAAATGGTAGTTCTCCTGAGTTTAATGTGTTTATCTACGAGCTGTACCAGGAGCTCAATAAAGCCCATGAAAAGTCTGGAGTGCAAAATAGGTGGTATATCTATATTTTAAGGGTGTTTTTGAGGCTCATGATTTTTCACTCTTTTTTGTGGCAAATTAAACATGAATAGAGGCATATTTTTTTCACCAAATTATTTTGTTTGCAATAAATATATTTATACTAAACTTCAAGATGTACCATAAGTCAGAGAGTCTGACCTCTGTTTGAAGTCTGCGTAAAGGATCCTGCTTGGGAACCCCTTCCTGCAGATGCGGATCCCTTCCAGCACCCCGTTACACCGCAGCTGGTGCAGGACAAGTTCATGCTCCATGGCCCCTGAGAGTATACATATGGATTACACTGCAGAGTTGTTGTTGTTGTTGTTGTTGTTTTTAAAGGAAATGTGGCAGTCCTGCTTTGTGCCTTCACTCTAGAGCTTCTTACCGGGAGTCTTTGTTTCATTGGGGATGATACAGCGCACAAAATGAGGATGGGTACTCCTGAGGTTGGTCATCAGTTTGTTCAAGTTCTCCTGTAAGGTCAGGAAAGAGCCCGTTATCCCCAACTTTCACCATGGTTGTGGGCATTTGGCTATGTCTATAAGTTCGATGTTTATGGCTGAGTTGAATGACCGGTATGGATCATTTCCATGTAAAGTAATAGCTTGCTATCCTTTTCCAGAGATGTAGATTTCTCCTCATTACCTCTTTCTCCCCTTGAGTTGTAAGGAGTTACACATGGGAAGAAGCTTGACACAGGCTGTACTTCCTCCCTGGTCCATGGCTTCCCACATACACTTATAAGGCCATTGCTTTCTTATACAAGATGACCACATTTTCTTCTACCCGGCTCCATGGTTCTCGAGGGACGACATGTGAGCCGGCACCACACTACTTTTTCTCATAAACATAGCTCTCCTTTCTAACCCAGTTAACTCTTAGGGCATAAATGTTATCTAAAGGGGAACAATCTCACCAGCTATAATTGAGGACTGACCAGATTAAGGACAAGAATACCCTATTAAATTTCCTATAGGCTAGCTGCTAGATTTTCATTAGCCTTACTGTTAATTTAATCTCTCTGAGTACCATGTCATTCATTGCTTAGTCTTATGACTCAGCTAGACTATGAATGGTAGAATATTCAGTTTTATAAAATTTTCTATAAAATATTTGGCATTGTGTTCCTTGGCATGAAAGATGAGCTAATAATTTCTGAGTAATTTAAACGTCTTCTCTCCAAAACTAGATTAACAGATATCATTAATCAGTGTCAGTCTTCCTCAGTGACTTGTGGAAAGAACTCTGTGGTTTTAAAAACAAATTCCTAAAGGAAGCGGGGAGTGTCAAAAACAGTTTCTTCCTTACTCTGAAAAGGGCAGACACAGTCTGGAAAGAAGAGCCTTTCTTCTTGCCACCTTTCTTGGCACCACCACTCGCCTCTGGAGAGCAAATAAGAAAAGGTGTCATTCAAGTGTGGTTTTGAACTGACAGGGTTATTTCTTGCTTGTTTATTGCCAATTTCTGCACGCATCTGATGGAGCAGTTTTTGGACACTACCGGCCTCTCCACTGGAGCCCAAATGACACTTAGCTGTCAACTAAGCTTGTATCCACTCTGTGATTTTTTTCTTCCATTAGAAGATGAAGTAAGGGGCATTCACTTCACCATATAAAAATGGATCCTCAATGTTAAGACATGTGGAGACAAAATAACTTCAAAAATCATTAATAGAAGCTAGTCTAGATAGGCAGAAGGTTGTCATTCCATTGTCTTAAATATCCCCAGATACTCAATATCCAGCAGACGTGGAGGAAGAAGTAGGAAAGAATCATAGAAGCTGAGGCTTTTCATTGGTTGAGATCATAACAGTTCCTTTCTAACCCTTTGCAGTAAGTGAGACACAAATGTATGATTGTAACGCAGCCTACTTAGTCAAAACTTGGAAGAACAATGGATCTGGCTCTGCAATCCTTCTGGCAGGGTTATGAGATCAGCCTCAAACTAACAGCACTTTTTGGAATACCTAGAGAAAGTGTTAGGTTTCTTGAATATTACCTGCTTCAGCAGTTTGAGCCCCAGAGAAGAGGAAAGCTAGAGTTTTCACCGAAGACTTCTGGTACAGCCCAACCACGGTCTCGTTCAGGGGGTCCTTGTTCTTGTCCAGCCAGCCAGTGATGTTGTAGTCCACGGTGCCGGCGTAGTGGATCAGTGAGAAGTGAGCCTCAGGCTTGCCTTTGACAACCTTGGGCTTCTGGAAGTTGGCCGACTTTCCAATATGCTGTTCATACAGCTTGTTCTTGAAGGAGGTGTCTGTGGCCTTGGGGAACATGCACTCCTCTTCCAGGATGGAGAAGATGCCCATGGGCTGCATTAAAGCAAAAACAAAATGCATATAGGGTAAGTATGAGCCGTAAGATGAGCCAGGGAGTTTACAAGAAGACGTTACTGAGTGGACAGATCAGAAGACCTTCTCGATGAGCTCGATGCAGGCAGCCAGGTCCATCCCGAAGTCGATGAAGGTCCACTCGATGCCCTCCTTCTTGTACTCCTCCTGCTCCAGCACGAACATGTGGTGGTTGAAGAACTGTTGCAGCTTCTCGTTAGTGAAGTTGATGCACAGCTGCTCCAGGCTGTTGAACTAAATAAATACATGTGTTCGCTTTTCTCTTGAGCAAGTTGAGCATTTTTAAATGTAGGACTTCTTAATTTAAAAATATATGTCAAATAGCCTTTAGATTACAGATATCAAAATCATGGTACCCAGGAGCACTATGAAATCTACTGTTTTCTCTGCTGCCATTTTACTACAGAATCCTAGATCATATTAAAGCTCTTGCCCTGCACTGGCTTAAGCTCACTCAGGGATTTTTCTGAGTTCCCACTTCATCATTTCATGTTTATTCCATTATCTTCTCCATTTTCCATTGACACAATTAAGAGCTAATGGGCAACCCATTTGGAGTTGGCTGCGAGGGGTCTCTGTTGTATGGAAATCACCAGTGTCTGCTTTGCAAGTAGACAATAATTGACACTGTTGTTGTTCTTCATTGGAAATTAAAACAAAATCAAGATACCAGCTATCATATACAGTGCGATAACACACTAGTGTTAAAAACAACAACAACAACAACAAAAACCAGACGCCAAAATGTTAACATCAACTTGATATAAATAGTGGTGTTAATAGGGGACCCTTCCCCTTGATTTGGTGTATTTTCTACAATGTCCGACTTTTGCTTTTATAATTAGAAAGAGATAAATTTCCTAAAACTGTAAGCAGGAAAACTATATTTCATCAAATAGGGATTTTTATCTTACAATATCCCATTAATGAGAATAAATGCTGACTTTATAAATTACTACTCTTTTTTCTGTGTTCTTCTTGTCTTGTCTAAGTGTTTTTCAATGACTTCCCCCACCATATATTCAGAACATGTTATATGTTTCACGGGATTACTTTGACATTTTTATGTTAACTTCATTTGGCACTGTGGGAGTTTTAGGGCTACCTCCTCCCCCTGACACTGAGCTAGCTCCTAACACTCTTTGCGTCCCATAGCAACTCAGAGTGCTCATCAAGTGCATGGTCTCTCATAGAAGGGGGACTGCCACTGCAGTAAATGCTTAGTAGTTACCCCATCATTCTCTTCTAAGGTTCAGCATAGCTTTTTGGGAGTAGTGAGAGAGGGTTATAATATTCGCAGATTTCTTCTTATTGATATTTCTGTTGCCGTACTGTAAAATCCCCTTACCAACCAGCTACCAACTCACGTCAAAGATCTCAAAGCCGGCGATGTCCAACACTCCGATGAAGTACTGCCTGGGCTGCTTGGTGTCCAGCTGCTGGTTGATACGGGTGACCATCCACAGGAACATCTTCTCATAGATGGCTTTGGCCAGAGCACCCACAGCATTGGTCACCTTGAAAAACAAAAATATATCTCTTGAGGTTATTAGAGGACTGTAAAAATGCTTGATTCCTGCCTGTGGATTTGAATTATGCACCTACCTGCTCTACAGTCTGGCCTTTGGTGACGTACTCATTGCCGACCTTGACCCTGGGGTAGCAGAGGGCTTTAAGCAGGTCAGCAGAGTTCAGACCCTGGAGATAGGCCGCCTTGTCAGCAACTGAAAGGAAGAAAGGATAAAACAATGTTATTATGGCCCAAGGCAACCCATTTTCTCAAAAAAAAATGTTTTTAAGCTACAGACACTTTGTGCAGTGTTTTCAGAATATCTCTGAGCATTCTTACCCAGTTCTTTTTCACTAAGTTCAAGACTTTTATTATGGGTAGTGTGCCCTAAGGAACTTCATAGATGATAGAAAACATCTATCTAACACAATGCTTCACATACTATATTATCTGGGTATACTTTAAAACTCAATTCTTATAAATGACTTTGTCTTCCTTGAAAAACTCAAGGGTAACTAACAAGTTAAGAATGTGATTTTCAAACAAAAAATCGGGGATGACTTAGTTGGTTACCTTCGGTGCCATCGGGCTCAGCCTGTTCTTCCCGCTGCTTCTGCTTGAACTTCAAGTTCCCGTAATGCATCACAGACCCTGTGAGCTTGTAGATGGAGACTTTCTCGTCATTAGTGAAGCCCAGAATATCAATAGCGCTCTGCCAATATAACCAAGAGATTAACTGTTAGGTTTATGATCCACACTCTTACTATGCATTGTTCACATTCTGATTCCTGACATGTTGGTCAAACCGACGAAATTATCATTGCTGATGGGGGTGCAAGGAACACTTTAGAGAGGGCTATTGATTAACCAAAGGCTAGTGGGAGTTGATCAACCAAAGGCCAGCACTGAGCTTTAGAATTATAGGTGCAGACCCTATATCTGCAAACCCTAGCAGATTGAAGAAGGAAACTTAAGATAGAGAACAAGATAGTAAACTTAAGGAACTTATTGTTTTTGAGAAGTGGTATGGATCTCATTCATGTAGATTACCAAAAAAAATGTGGTTTAGATAAATTCAGAAATGATAGACCTTTAAAAGTCACGTGTTGTGGGGGCACATCTTCATCTTTTTGGCTGACTTCAGGTGGCACATCCGTGCTCATCTTTGAACCCTCTTTTGCTATTTCTACTAGAAACTGAATATTTATCTGGAGGGATCATTGCTCTAACCCAGCATCATCATTCTGAGTTTCTTGTGTTGCACTTACATCTGTGGCCATCAGTTCTTCTTGATCATCAATGCTAGCCACACTGATCTCCCCTTGACTGACAAATGGGTAGTCATATGGGTTGGTGGTGATCAGAAGCATTTCTAAGTACATGGAACAGAGAAAAGGTAAGCAGAATGAACCCCTTCATTAAAACAAGAGATATCTAGACAAAGTCTAAGACAATCTATGAAGCTAAAGAAGATTATCACATACTGGGAGAAGTTATATCTGTAAGAATGATCAGCACAGTGCTGACTATTAAAAATCCAGAATTAGAAACAAACTAAATATCCTTTAAAGGGTATGGCTAAATAAATTATGCTTATCTCTAGAATATAACATGATGCAACCATTAGAAATAATAATGTGGAGCTATAATTGGTGACATGGAAAAAAACCATGATACTGTATTGCTCGATGAAAAAAGTATATCACAGAAGAACACTGACCTAGGATTCCAGTTACTGTATGTCTGAGTATCTATATGTACAGAAAATGAGTACAATGATATTCACCCAAGCATTCACAGTGGTTATTTCATAGTGATAGGATTTGAAGGTGTTAAATTTTTGCTTTTCATTTCTATAATCACAATAAACTCAAAAAACTACTTTTGAAATCAAGGTGATAAACCTGACAAAATTCAGTCATGGAATACTAGGAGATGGAGAGGGGCTGCTGCAATCATTCTAGAAAGGGATTATGACATTTCTTACCAATTAGTTCTGGTTTCTTGTTTGATGTGATCTGATAAAAAATATGATAGCTCCTTTCAGCCTTAAGCTGGAAAGTAACTCTAGACTTCTCTAGCAGATCTGGAAGGAAATAACCAACAGGGCAATACAAAAATTCACGTGGGATGAACATTTTACTTTGGGTTGGCTTTGTAGGTTATAGGAAGCAGAAATGACTATAAAGGAGATCCAAGCACTCACATGTTTCAATATCAGCAGAAGCCAGCTTCCCTGTGGTGCCAAAGTGGATTCTGATGAATTTACCCTTGAAAGGAAAACTAATATTACTATTTTGTTTTCAAATCATATCAGATCTTTGGGAAACTCAATATACTTGGAATGCTAATGGGTTGATATTAAATCAATCCAGAGACTAATTGTATGAGGCAGAAAAGGTATATCTCCTGTTTCTTTAGGTAAAAGAATTTTATCTTTGATTTTCATGTTATAAATACTTGTAGGTAATGACAGATGAGAAAGAACTCAGATATAGGGTCACATATCTTTTTAGATGGGACTCGGATCCATGTTATTACATGCTCAGAGGGAAAGGAGAAGCCCGATGCAGTATAATGTGAACGAAAAAGATTCAAAGAACATATTCACAAATACCCCATATACTGTGACCAGTGAACAGTGTCCATACTGTGTCTGCAACTTACAAAGCGAGAGGAGTTGTCATTCCTCACGGTCTTGGCGTTGCCAAAGGCCTCCAGTAGGGGGTTGGCGCTGATGATTTGATCTTCAAGGGTCCCCTGCAAAGGCAAGAGCGGTCCTTACCTTCCGGGCTTCAGGCTTCCTGAGAGCCCTGAGAGTCTGGAGTCTGATCCCAGGCCCACCTGCATTTTGCCAGAGGTAGCTTCCTCCTTCTTCTTCTCCCCAGTGACTGCAATTGTTGCAAAGTACTGGATGACACGCTTGGTGTTCACAGTCTTCCCTGCACCAGATTCTCCGCTGTCAAACAAAAACTAAGTGAGATGAAGTTCCAAACCTGGCAACCATCGCAGCCATGAGAAGAAAGCATAAAATTTACTTACGTCACTGCCCCCCACCACTGCCTGCAGGAAGCCCCGCTGAGCCGGGGTCCTGGGTCCCGCCGCGCCGGGGTCCTGGGTCCCGCCGCCCCCCAGCCCCCCACCTGGCCTCTCCTGGCCTTTTGTATTATTTTATAAAGTCTCTTTTTTATTACTTTAATTTTTTTAAAGAGGAAAATAAGAAATATATGATTGATGATAAAAAAAAAATTTACTTACGTGATCAGGATTGACTGATTCTCTCGGTCTACAAGAGAGAAATCATAGACATTTAATACTGGGGTTTTTGTTTTGTTTTGTATTTTTGTAAACAGTGAGTAAAGTAAAATGGAATAAAATTAGTATTTTTCAGACTGGCCTTTGCAATCCCTAGGGCTTTTCCAGTGCCCCTTCCATGTACCCCAGTACTTCCCCACACCCCACCTCTGACTTCAGGGCACGTGCATCTGTTTAAACAGAACACTGCAACAAAACACCGGACTTTTTTTTTTTTTTTTTTTTTGTAATATTCTGTCACTAAGGACATATCAGAAGTGGACTGAGCCTTCACTTGGGTTTAGATGACAACTCTAGCAGTGAATAGTGAGTGTTTATTGTAGGTGTCAGAACTCATAAAAAGTAAGCATTTTAACATGAGGGATGGGGTAAATACAGCATAGGTGGTAGCTTTGGAAGTAATCACGGCTTTAGTCATAGTGTGAGCGAAAGGTTTGTTTTACTCTCTTCGAAGATGAGTTCTCTAAGTCCTTTCCCCAGCTAGCTAGGACTAGGCTGGCTGAGGTAGTCTTCCAGGGAGAAGATTCATGGCAAAGCTGTTTTAATACCAAATACACCTTAAAATCTGGAGCGCATGGAGGCTGGCTCAGGACAGGAGCATTTATGCCCTCCCTAATAGAGAGGGCATTCGTTGGTCACAGTTTCTGATATTGAGGATAAGACAGGGGCAGATTGTACTCTTCCAGTTTTCGGCTCTTGGCAACGGGAGCACAGTTTGTACGTGTGATTGCGTGTGTGCACACACATAAACAATGTTTGTCATTTTTGCTCAAGCTTTTCTAGTTTCTGAGTCATTCAAAAACAAATTTTCTCACTATGGCCAACCTCTGTTGCCTTTTAGAAGTCGAAGAGACCATTAGCAATTGTGTGATGGTAAGGATTGCAAATCATCTTTTACACCCCCTCCTTCCTGGACCGCCTCCCTCACCAAAACACCAGCCCAACGGAGGGGCTCAAAGAGCATCCCAAGACCGTTAGTGTCTCTCTCTCCTGTGGTTCCAAAAAGATTATGCACACACAAAGCATTTAACTCACCCGTCAACATGAACTGGTAGGCGTTGTCAGAGATGGAAAAGATGTGGGGCGGGGCCTCCTGGCGCTTCTTGCCTCGGTAGGCGGCCACCACCTCAGGGTTGTACACTGGCAGCCACTTGTAGGGGTTCACGGTGACGCAGAAGAGGCCCGAGTAGGTCTACCCAAGGGAATGAGAAAGAGCTTTTCCCGTCAGGTGTGCAATTCACTTGTTAAACGAATTCTGACTCAAAGAAGCACTTTAAGGAAGTATCCTACATTTCCTGAAGGCATTGGCATGAAAATTAGTTGGAACTTTCAACAGTGAGATAGCAAAATCCTTGAGGGAAGGGCTCACAGTTTTGACTTTTTATTGTTCCTCTTGGGACTTAGCATAATGATTTTTGGATAATAGGAGCTCCAAAGGTTTTTTTGTTTTTTGTTTTTGAGTTTTTTTTTTTTAATGTGTAGGGTGAGACATTTTTACTGTGTTTTAGGAGATATGTGTGTATTTCCTTTGCAGCATTAAGATCGTTCAGATGCATGAAAACAGAAGTTTGGACACAACTGAAGTGCCCAATTATAAAGAGTTGGTTAGGGGAACTGTGGCAATCCTAAGACAGTATGATGCAGGCATGTAATTAAGGATCCAGCAATCCTGGGGCGACATTTGCAGAACACTATTAAGCTATAAAGACACAGAACCCAAAATGATGTAAATACATTATGATTAAACAGGGAACTTTCAAAATCTTAAACAACTGGAGTAAAACGGGCATGGACCAGTCAGAGCAGATGCTAACCCTAATCACCAGGGACACCTGGGTGGGTGTTGTCTGGCTGAGCGTCAGCACCGGCTGAACTACACAAAATTGTCAACGTGATGTAGTAAGTTCAATTGTGTATTATGTGCCAGACCCCTGCAGGGCACCTGGAATGAAGGGTGAGGTACATTCCTTGGGAAGCTCCCCGTCTACGGTCTGTGCTGGGGGAAGACGTGTGAAGGGATGGACCATCAGAGCTGGGGCTGGGGCAGAGACCATAGGACTAGGACACCCCACTCCGCCTGGGGAAGGTGGGAGGCTTCCTCCAGGGGGTGGCCTTCGTGTACAGGGACCATAAGACACAGATAAAAATTGCTGTCCTTCCGGAAGCTTTCTGAAAATGAGCAAAATTTGGTCTTTAAAAACATTTTTATGCATTAAAGTGTAAGTGTATCATTTCCCCCTGGATGACTCTACAACTAGAATAGGGTGGGGGGTTGCTGAGGTATATACAGTAGCTGCTCCCGTATTTGCTCAGGGGACGTGTGGCCAACCCACTCCACATGGACAATGGCCTTGCCCAGCTTTGGATGGGAAGACAAAGGATCAAGTACTGGCTCTTGTGTTATGCCTTACAACAGCACTAGTGGACCTTGTAACTCGTTAACTAACTGATGTGCTAGCTAGTTAACATGTGCGATGACTAGTTACAGCACTAGTGAAAGCAAAATGGGTCACTGCTTTCGATCCATTTATATGACAGTGGAAGTAATGGGCTGGCAGGTCCAAGGTCATGACTATAAAAACCACTTGGGTGGGGGAGGCACTCACGTAGATCATCCAGGCTGCATAACGCTCTTTGAGGTTGTACAGCACGGCGGGCTCGTGCAGGTGGGTCATCATGGCCATGTCCTCGATCTTGTCGTACTTGGGAGGGTTCATGGGGAAGACTTGATCATCTTTCACTGTCAGAGTCTGGCAAACGGGGACGATAACGGCTCAGGTGAGTCGAGAGACCAAACACAAGAACTGATAGAACGGGGCCAGCTCCAGGGCCTCCACTCACCGCTCCAGCTTCGGTCTTCACCGTCACTTTCCCTCCTTCTCTGCTCTGGATGGTCCCTTTCACAAAGGATTCCTTGGGCTCCGCCACAAAGACAGACGTCTTGGCATCAAAGGGCCTATTCTGGGCCTCGATGCGCTCCTTTTCAGACTTCCGAAGGAACGGAGCCGCCTCCCCGAAAATGGCCATTTCCTGGTCTGAACTCATGGCTGCTGAACTCAGAGGTCCTAATGGAGATGAAGCATTTCACATTAGAGATTCTGGACTGTCATGTGTATCAGTATATCTCTATATATTGGTGGGGATAGTTCATGGACAGTGCCCCATCTGGAAATCTCCCCCAGGTAGGCCCCCTGTTCACCATGCTGTCATTACTGAAACAAACTTAATCCCAAGCCTCAAATGCATTAAGGGTCGCTCTATAACCAGCCCTGTACTCAAGGCTTGGCACGCACTATTTTCTTTCAACATCCAAGACTAGCATCCTCCTCCGGGAGCTGGGTGTGGTCTCCGAGTGCTGCTGAGGAGCTGGTGACCCTTGATCCCTTGATCTTTTTGAGAAACAGTGCCTCCCGCCTAGAAGAGGGATTACAGCATCTGCCTTTCTTAATTCACAGCCCGTGAGATCCTGGACGACTACTTTGGGAACAAAGTTACATGATGACTGAGAAAGCAGTTTCAAATAGTGCAGGCTCCCATCTTGATGGAAAGTGCCATTTATTGTAATGGAGGAAAACTCCATTTCTTGTCCTAGATTGCAAGAGAACTTCATTTCCTCCTTTAGATACTCAGCCAGAAGTGCCCAGGGTCAGGCATTTTGGGGATGATAATTTTGTTTACCTCTTCTTCTCGGGTTGTGTGCTTATCAGTGTTTGTCTAACAGAATTTCTTTGCTTATTATATCTTATAATTGGCATATTATCATCCAATTAATCGGCTAAGTTAACTGAGGATAAAAGCCATAGCAAATGTTATCCTCATATTATTATTTTTATTTTAAATTTATTTTATCGATGTTTAGTCGACATGCAGTATGATATTACCCTAATTCTTCTGCATTGAGGGGCTCCGTTTGCCCTTCCAAATTTCCTGCTGGAGAAGGCAGACTTGGACTGCTCCATTCTCTGTTATCTGCAGGTTGCCAGCGGCATCAGTAGAATGAAAGATTTGGCAAAGAATGCCGCGCCGTCATCACAGGATCCAGTTACTTGAAAGTCATTTTGATCTGCTACCCACCCGTGTCTCCCTCCAGAAACGCAGGGTGTAGTAGTTGGCCCTATTAATACCTTTATGTGCCTAACAAAAGGCTCACAGCGTTTTAACTTCATACAACAGTCAACACCGGGCAAGGGAACCTTTTACAGGTTTTTAAGCAGCTTAAAGGAGGCTTTTTCCTAGGTACCTTCTTGCCTATTTGTTGGATATCATGTTTACTTAATGAATTGTAATAGCAGGTTACGTTTTTATCAAAGTTGAGATTTTTGGCAAGAGAATCTTATTGCAGATCTCTTTTCCCTACAGAATGATATTCTGTTGACAAACTAGTACTCCATTAGCCGTTTCCTTGTTAAGCAAGAAATAGTTAATGTTAATGATTGCATTCTGAATGAGTCTAAGTGCATCGTTCTGAAAGGCAAGTCCTCCTTCCCTCCCTCTCCAGCACCCTTCCTGAAGTACAGTCATTAAGGTATTTCCTGGGACCAGCACTTTCTCAAAGGTTGCTAAGTGACACAGTTCCATCCCAGAACCTCTCACCTTCTCCTCCAGGGACTGCTTAGTCCAAACCTTACCTTGTTATCAAGTGAGAAGATGTAGCCTGGAAACAAGACAGTTCTATAAAAAAGAGGGGGAAAGCACTGTATTAGTTAACCAAAAGCACCCCCCTCCCCCAACACACATACACATATACAAAATCCCATCTGCGGCTTGCTAGCTGTTGTCAACAGAAGGCTACAAAAGTCACTGTTGTAAAAAACGTGCAGTATCTAAAGGAGCTCTACCCGAGCAAGGAGCTGGAGCTGACGCCGGGCAGCGTGGTCAGTGTCCCTCTTGAAAGCCCGTTGCCCGTTCCCACTTACCTTGGAGCTTTTTAAAGCAGGACGAGTCAGCCTCATTCCAAGGGCTCTTTTATATGGATAGCTATGGAAACAATGCAGCTGCCTGTTCTTTCTCAAGTCAAAAGGAATTGTTTGGCAGAAAGAGTCTTGGCAGCCTTGCACCCCTGCATAATTCTCATTCATCTGAAGAATGGCTGGATATAATTAGAAATATTTTTCTTATTGAGTATGTGAATAAATCTCCTATGGATAATTTGAGAAGATGATCTGAAAGGAAGGTTCAGGCTGGTGGATAACGGCAGTGGCGAGGCAGCCAGAATTACTGGCTTCTCTCATAAATTCTTTCCGGCCTAGCTGGGCACGCCATTCAGGTTTGCCTTGTGTCACCTTTCATATTTCACATCTTCGACGGTAGAAATAAAACACAAATGTTTGTTTTGATTTTGTGGGGGTGAATTTTCACCTGTCGATCTTTCCTTCCCAGCCCTGCAAAATTAGGTTACATGTCTTCGAGAGTTTAAAAGGAAAGAAGGTCCTCTCCTTGTTCCAGTATTCTTGTGGTTTTGGGGAATATCCTCTTTAGCTGTTTTGCTTTGGCCCAAACTGGTCATCCATACAGGACATTTCTCCAGTCTGCCTACTCGTAGGGCTTGGCTCGGGAAAAAGATTGAAGATTTTCTAGTAGTAAAAGGTGATTTTGGGGACTACTTCCCAACATTTTCCATGTCAACACCGCCAGAAAGTAGTGATATATTAGTGTAGTTACACTAGAATAATAATTATGGATGTGATTTGGGTATATATGTAAAGGGCTTGGTAAGAACATTTCTTTATATTTCTTTACATTTCTTTTTGTGATATAAGGATGAGATACATAAGATTAAGGAAAATATTAAATACTGAGTGCCTCTAAAACTTCCAAATAAGACCTTTCTTAAACTTTCAAGGAGAAATTTCAGCTAGATTCCATGAACAAAATTTGATTATATGTGACTTTATACTTGAAATTATGACATACATTTCCTGATCAAAACTTTAAACTTTGATCAAAACTTTGAAAATGATAGCATACAATATATGTACTATCATCATGGGGAAAGTTTGTGCAAGAAGGCAATTGAAATGTAAAACCACATATATGTATTTTTTGCGACTACTAAAATGATATCTTGACATTTTCCCAGCTCTTCTTTCTTCTTTACCGACAAATATAATGTTGAAATTTCTAGGACAATGAGAATAAATTCTGAATCCACTTGAACTCTTTCTCTTCCATATCAAATATTTCCAAAGATGTTGAAGTACTGGTTTTCCAAAGTCTATGTGTTAAAGGGGTCACCATGCTGCTAAGGAACACCATCAGCCAGGAACACACAGAAGTGTCTGCTGTATTAAAGTGTAAGGTCTAGAGCTCCCTCCACCAGGACAACATACTTGGCCTTCCAGTGCCCTTACCCTGGCTGGCCGCACTCTGGGCTGCATGCCCTATCCCAGGCATTCTGGAACACCAGCCTTCCCAGCATCTCCAGGGGTCTCTTGCCTGTAGCTGGGTCACACTCTCAGCTGGCTGCTAAAATCCATGTTCTCCTTGGTTCCACTCAGCACACGGCAAACACCACCATTGTGCTTGCCTCCTTTGGGGATTATAGGGTACACTTTCAGACTCTCGCTCAGCCCAGGCCACACTTTGTGGCTCCCCTGGGTAGTCTTCTCATAGCCAGAGACCTTCTCCCGGTGTTCTGGCCTCCCGGCCCATCCAGCCACCTCTAGACCAAAGGGATCAACATTTCATGGCACATCTGTAACTTTCTGATGCCAAGACACATTGCTTGGACACTTCTGCTTTCAGATGAACTGTGGTTCTGCTTCCTTATACTCAGCAGCAATTTGTAGTGTCCAGACCAATATTTTGATATTTTCTTACTCCATTCCTGCTGCCCCTGCACGTTATCTTTATGCATCATTAACTCTTTTTTATTTTGTGTTCTTTGCAAAATGTCCCTCACTTCCCATTCACCTCACAATGATATATTCTGCTTCCCTACTTGGTAAAATCCTTTGGTGAATACCATATTTACAGACAGAAGCTGTCTAATATATTACTTTTTTGATGTAAAAAAAGAAAATGAGAAGCTTCATTCCCAATGGGGGAGAAATACACCTCCATTGTTCCCTGTGCCAACTGGCTCATGATTTGTGACTGGTAAATGTTGCCTGAGAACTAGGGCTTAAGGAAAACGTCAGTCAGGACAATCTGCTTTTACACTTTATGAATAAATCAAAGATACACATTCACTTCCATCATTTTTCTTGACTTCACCAAAATTTTGACCCCTGCTCTAATGAGTTAGGGAATTTCTGCTTTCCAGTGCTTACTTACCCTTTGGGATATCTGTCACGTTTAGGTCTATTCACAACTCAGTAATAGAAGGATTTGAAGGATGAGTACTGATCTGTGCAGGGCAAGGAAGTTCAAAGGGAAAAGTAGCCACTGACCCCGTCTTCAGGAGGTTATAATCTAACTGAGAAATGAAGAAAGCCCCAGTGAAGTGGCTCCTTCAGTGAAGGTCACCTTCAGAACAGGGGGATCATAGCTTGAAAAAAATGCTGTGTACAAGTTCTTTGCAGGGAGGGAGCCATATTTTATGCATCTGTTTGGTTCTTATCAACACCTAGAATTGTAAGAACCTATGGAAGGCATCCCCCACATTCTGGTTTACAAATTTCAGATGCCCCAGGTTTCTTTATCCTGATCATCCTTGTCCCTGTCAACTGGAATTGGATCTTGAATTTGACTTCTGACTACACACCAACTGATTATCTTTAGAAATTTACTAAACCTTTCCAAAGCTCTGTTTCCAGATCTATAAAACAGATGATGAAATAATACCCCATAAGGGTTTTTAAGGAATAAATAAGATAATAGCATGCTTAGAAGCTTAGAAAAGTATATGGCACCCATTACTAACTCAACAGGTATTAACTATTGTGGTTATATGGCCCCCATCTTTTGTTTGTTCTTACTCTGCACTTGGTGGTGGTGATGTGGTTTCCTTCATTGCTTGTTTCATTATCATTTCAGTTACCCAGCAAATATTTGTAGAGTGTTACCACATGCCAGGCTCTTAGGTGAGCTCCCACAGCCACCAAGGAAAACCCTCCTCTCTTTTGTATCATTTGTATGTCTTATGTATATTAAAATCCAGATAGGAGCGCCTGGGTGGCTCAGTCGGTTAAGTGTCTGCCTTCGGCTCAGGTCATGATCTCAGGGTCCTGGGATCAAGCCCTGCATCGGGCTCCCAGCTCGGCAGGGAGTCTGCTTCTCCCTCTCCCTCTGTGCTCTCTCTTTCTCAACTAAATAAATAAAGTCTTAAATAAAAATAAAGAACAGATGAAACTGAAAGAAGCATGACCCCAGAATTAAAGAGGTGAGAGATTAAGTCTCAGAAGAGTCGGAATCTAAGAAGACTATTCCATTGGCCATTTCCTCTGTTTTCCAGAGATTGGATCTCAGACCGAGCAGCTCACCTATTGAAAACCATGGGCATTGATGATGTTTTCCAGTAGTGTTTGTCTTCTGGTCCAAACTTGATACCTTTGCCCCAGCAGTCCCTATGTTTAAGGTCCCATCAGCAGGAATCCGTACTTCCAAGTGTCATCAGTAGAATTTTCTGAAAATCTGCTTAATGAAAGAAAAATGGCAAATGGTTAGCAAAAGGGCCTAGAGGAGCGCTCGTAATTTAAAGTTTTTGAGAGAAATTATGAGGATCATCCATAAGCCGTTTAGAATGTGATTTTGTCAGCTATTACATGGCTCTTCTCAGTAGTTGCATTGAGCTTTCAAATCATACATTAATTAGTCAGAATTTGAAATAGAAAGAGGGAAAGCCTGAGTCTGTGAGCACTCATGGGTGGAATTGTTCAGGAAGTTTCTGGGAATGTGCTTCACTAAAATATAAAAATCCAAAGGCTTGTTGCATACAAAGCATCCAAGTTTAGCCCTTAGGAGTGAGGAAGTGTGGACCACACTTGGTGCCAATCATCCCGTAGTTCTAACACAGAGCACATAATCTCTGGGTAGGTAAGGGAATTTGGTGAGCTTTCATGGTGAAATCTGGGAGAAGCAAAACTAACTCCCTTAAGGCTAAACCATTGCTTTTTCTAATTACAAAAATAATATAGGTAAAGGGATAGTCTAGAAATTTGGAAAAAGAACCAAAAAAGAATGAAAGACAAGAGAACTTATCTCTTACTGGTAGATGTGGAGAAAAATGCACTTATGCATATCTTAGCATTCACTTAGCAAGTTGTATCAGGTTAATTATCCTATTAAGAGGTATAATCAGTATGTGTACGGTCTCGATTTTCTTCCTGCTTATTACATAATAGGCATCAATACGTGTTAATTGAATACCTCAGGGATAAATGAACATTATTTTGCTAATGTCCCTATGTACATAGCATTTTACAGCCTGTAAGTATCTTCTAAGCATTAGCTCACTTTTTTTCTTCCCAAGTTCTGGAGCATGGACAGGGCAGATAAACTCTTTTCATTTTATATTTGAAGAAACTATGATCCAGAGGGGTGTGAAATGTCTTGCAGAATCACAGTGGAACTGAAGTAAAGATTTTCTGCTCCATTCCCCACTGTTTTTAATGCCTAATATATGTAACTCTGACTGTTGCTCATTCCAGAATTACTATGACTCCTTTAGGCTGACCATTAAGACATAGGTTAGTAAGCTTCCTGCTAGCTTCAAGCAGGCGTCCTGCAACATTGTGCAGAAGGTAAACTGACATACCAATAATATAGCTATAGCTATTCCTGAATGCAGGAAAATTTTAAGTATAGAGCCCCTGAGGAGAGGAGATGGAGTAGCTGCTCTGCTCTCCCCGACCCCTTTGCATTGACTGTGACAGAACACGCAGATTTCTTTAGTGAAGAGATGGCATCTGTTGAGGGATCAGACTTCATAAAAATGACATCCCCGATGGTTTGTAAGGAATGGGTTGGATTTGACAGGAACAAATTCAGGAAGAAAGGAGTTCTAGGTGAGGTGCAAAGAACAGAGACAGAAAGGGCTCTTTCTGTCCTTTCTGCAGAGATGGAAAGAGGGGAAGTCTGACTTCTGTGTGAGAAAGTGGGAGTGGTCTGGTCTGACTGGAGTCGACCCCTGTGTAAGGGACAAGTCGAGAGGGACAGACTGAAGCCACACATGTCAGAAGCTGTTTCTATGGCTAACTCATTAGGAACAAAATACTCTGTCCCCAAACTGCAAACGAGGCTGACCAGAGCACCTACTGTATGAGCTTTTTGCTTTTTTTCTTGGACCGTTAACCCATCCCCCCCCCCCCCAACCAACCAAATTTCTTTATTTTCCATTCGTTCTGAACTCTGATTCGTTTTCCATCCCCATATCCACTGCTGGGCTCCTCCTCTGTCCTTGATCCCTCCCTACCCTGACCTCACTAAATCATACTGGCAGGGCATCTAACCCTACACTATCTCCCTTGAACATGGTCCTTCCTCCCAGTGACCCCTGTTAAGACAGGAAACAACTATGACTTCCACCAGCTCCTGTGCAACCTTCCCAACCCCCCACACAGCACATGATAGCAAAGGGCCTTGAATGCTGAGCACAAGAGTTTGACTTGGATTGAATCAATATTTAGCTCCCCAGATTTGGGGCTGCTGACCAAAACAACATGGCCATGAATTGAGAATTCATGCTATACCATTGAGCACTAAAATCATCACATACATGATTTAAAATAAAATCTATCTAATGTTTGTCTCAGAAAATTTTCTTTTAATCAATTGTAATGAGATTTAAAGTCAATTTTTAGGAAAGAAAAAAAGCATCCAGATAAGCAAATCCTGATCTCTTTATCCTAGTGGCAAGAATAAAAATTCAATCAAAAATAATGTTTATTCTATCATGTCAAAATCATCCCCCCCCTCAAAAACAAGCCAACAAACAAAAACAATTCAAGAAAGAAAAAGCTAGCATGAGTTGGGGCTGGGATTGGAATTCTCATGGCTGAACAAGGAAAGATTTTTGCTATTTCTGGGATCTGGACTTTCAAGGAGACCCAAATATGGATCAGTTCCCTCAAAACTGCTGTTGCTTCTTTGTGCTTTTGGCTTGTCCTGGTCAAACAACTGGTCCAGTGCACAGGCGTTGATGAAAACAAGGCTGCACTCCAAGGCTGAGGAGTATTTTTAGGTCTTGAGGAAGAAGGTTTTTTTATTTGAAGGAAAGGATGGTAATGTCATCCAAAGTCCTGTGTGGAAGCTGGGACTTGGCAAGACTGGAAAAGCATACTTCAAAAAGAATGCAGCCAAAGGCCAAGCTTTGAGAGACCGAACGCCGTGGAGACCAGTTCTTCTGGTCCATCTGAAAAACTCGGTGGCAGAAGTCTGAGTGGATTTTATCATTCCTTGTCTCTTTTACAAACTGTCGGTGAACACAGGCGTTTGCTCCTTTCGATTGCCTCGTGGGAGACTCAAGCCTGTATCCTTTCCCCTTTGAGCAATAAGAACAAAAATAACCCTGAAACTCCTAAAATATGTCATATCCTCACGGGAAAATGTTAGCTGGTCAATCTAGAACAGTCCTCAAAGTGAACATTATGTGAAGAAATGATGGCCTGAGGACCAGAAGCTTGTGTGTGTGCACATACATGTGGGTGTGGGGGGTGTTTGCGTATGCCCAGCATGCATGCCTGTGCTTAATCAAAGGTGCCCTGCGCAGGGGGCGCCTGGGTGGCTCAGTCCGTTAAGTGCCGGACTCTTGGGCTCTTGGTTTTGGCTCAGGTCATGATCTCGGGGTTGTGAGACTGAACCCCAAGTCAGGCTCCACGCCCAGCCCAGAGCCTTCCTCCATCTGCCTTCCCTCCGCTCATGTGCTCTCTCTCTCTGCCCAGCTACCTGGGCATTTCTTGGACTCCATGGAGTCCAGGTGAGGCAGCTGGTGTTTAGAATGGCCCTCCTCCCTGAACGAATTCTAAGTTCAACAGTGATTCTAAGTTGGCATTCAGGAAAATCATGTGAAATGAGGCAATTGAATTTAAGTGAAATGAGGCAATTGAACTTATGGAAACTGTTTTCAGTTGAATCTTGGGATGTTGGTTCAGGACCTATGGGCAAAGGCTTACAAACAAAAAAGTCTTTACCTGTAGACTGCTTTCAACAGTCCCTGGTATTTGCCTCCTGGGGAAGTTCTTCCAGAAGCACCATAAACCGGCTTTCCTCATGTTGTGTCCTTTGGACAATCAGTCCAGCACCACTGACAATAAAGGAATTTTGTGGTCACCTAAGCTTGAGATGCACTGCACACTGTGTCCTTCTCCTGAAGAGCGACCACACACACTGGCGTTATAAAAGGACTTAACACAAGTCCACCTTTATTGTTCTAAGGTTTTCACATATTGATTTAGCCGTAGGCTTTTTCTCTTTTCTCTTTTGGACTTGCACCTTACTGCCAAAAGCAAGAAAGCATTAACACGACATAGAGCTATCTCTGAGGTCTATTTTTCTGTGTGAGTTTCTGTGTGGACAGGCCATGTCAGCATCACTTGGGAGCTTATTAGAAATGCAGGTCATGGGGCGCCTGGATGGCTCAGTTGGTTAAATGTCTGCCTTTGAAGCTGGTGCAATCACTCTGGAAAACAGCATGGAGGTTCCTCAAAATGTTGAAAATAGAACTACCCTATGACCCAGCAATTGCACTACTGGGTATTTACCCTAAGGATACAAACGTAGTGATCCGAAGGGGCACGTGCACCCGAATGTTTATAGCAGCAATGTCTACAATAGCCAAACTATGGAAAGAACCTAGATGTCCATCAACAGACGAATGGATAAAGAAGATGTGGTATATATACACAATGGAATACTATGCAGCCATCAAAAGAAATGAAATCTTGCCATTTGCGACGACGTGGATGGAACTAGAGGGTATCATGCTTAGCGAAGTAAGTCAATCAGAGAAAGACAATTATCATATGATCTCCCTCATATGAGGGAGAGGAGATGCAACATGGGGGGTTAATGGGGTAGGAGAAGAGTAAATGAAACAAGTTGGGATTGGGAGGGAGACAAACCATAAGTGACCCTTAATCTCACAAAACAAACTGAGGGTTTATGGGGGGAGGGGGGTTGGGAGAGGGGGGGTGGGGTTATGGACATTGGGGAGGGTATGTGCTATGGTGAGTGCTGTGAAATGTGTAAACCTGGCGATTCACAGACCTGTACCCCTGGGGATAAAAATATATTATATGTTTAAAAATAAATAAATAAAATTAAAAAAATAAAATGTCTGCCTTTGGCTCGGGTCGTGATGCCAGGGTCCTGGGATCAGGCTCCACATAGGACTTCTCACTCAGTGGGGAGCCTGCTCCTCCCTCTGCCTCCTGCTCCCCCTGCTTGTGCTCTCTCTCTCTGTTTCTGATAATAAATAAAATTTTAAAAAAAAGTTTAAGGAGACTTGATGTAGGTGTTCAGTTAAAAATGAGCCCAACTATTACCTTTCTTAGCTGATAACTAATCCATCAATCCTTATGGATTCTCTTCTTGGTTTTTAAGGCTCCACTCACCTAACGAATCCAAAATTAATCTACTTTTATCTTCAACCAGACACACATCAGAATCCCCTGCAGATACTTGGGTTCTATGCCTTTGGCTAGTGGTTGTTACCATGTGGTCCCTAGACCAGCTGTATCAGCATCACCTGGGAATTTGTTAGAAATGTCAGTTCAACCTCATACCAAACCTACTGCATCAGAAACTCCGGGTGGAGGGCAGAGCAGTCTGTGATACTGATTTACGCAGAAGCATGAGAATAAATGCCCTAAGGATTCTGATTCAGAAGATATGGAGCGGAATTCAGAAAACCATATGGGAAAAGTACCATTACTCAGTGAGCTCCATGAGGTCAAGGTATAGTCCGGTGTGGCCCACCATTGTATCTCCAGGGCCCGTCTCAGTACCTGACACATGGTCAGGACTAAAAAATATTTACCAGAAGAAAGAAAGGTGATTTTTGAAGTCCATTAATTCAATAACGAGCAACTACACGTCTGGGCATCTAGTGACTTTTACAGGAATTAGGTGCAACAGCTCTTTGGCTGATGACTATTCCCTTTGAGGGTGCCATTTATGTCAAGAACAACAATTATTTAATAAATGATGCACTGAAGTCTCATCTAATAGCTCCAGTTAGTTATTTGGGTTGTGGGAAAATTCTGAAAAACAAGCCGAAAGGTCAGACTTATCAAACCGAAATGACTTCACAAAGTTAAATTTCACATGACTTTTTTTTTTTCCTATCTGGAGAACTTGCCACTTTGAGCCCTCCAGGGTTTTCTGATCTTCCTGACTATAGCGAGTGTGACATGAGCTCTTGCAACCTGCAGAATTAAGGAGGAAAATTCTGCATTTCACCCTCAGATAGAGGGAGAAAAAACTAAAGCCACAAAGGACTGTAATTTCTAGAAGACTGTGATTTACATTCAAATAAAAGTAGCCAGCTTGTACTTTGCTCTTTAAATAGTGTGTCCTACTATGTGCAAATTGTTGTTTAAGACAAATCTTCACACTGAAACAGTATCCCTAGTAAGACCTCACAGCCCAGAGAGATGGAAGCAGGAAGGCAGAAGCTAGACTCCTTCCCCTTCCTCTTTAGTGTCTGACAGAGCCTTTATCCAAAGTTTTCTTTTTTTATTTATCTATTCGCTTGCTTGTGAGTTTATTGTCTTTCACCATCACCAGAATGTGAACTCCAAGAATTTCATTCACCATCCTATCTGACCAATTAGGTTATGCCCATGGTGGACACAATAAGTATTTCTCAGATGAAATGTCAACAAAGAAAATTCAAAATTAAACAGGTGCATTACTTCTTTTTAAGTGTTAGATCCCACTAATTAAGTTTAAATTAGTTAAATTAAATTAATTAATCCCATTAATTTAAGTTTAGGTCTGCGTTTTTATGTCCTCTGATGAAGAGCCATGCTCTGGATTCCCATAGCTCTGTGGGTTTCAAGTCTTGATTCTGAAATTTACTGCCCTGTGACCGTGACCATGTTGCTTCGCTTTGCCCAGTCTCTGCCTTCCTTACAGGATGGTGAGGACTGAAGGACAGAATGTAGCTCACTACAGTACAGGGCAAGGGTTTGCTGTTACAGACACAAAACATTTGAAGCCTTGTCTTCTTTAACACAACTTTTTTTCAAAACACAACTTCTAAAGCCTCATCATAGCTAGAAATTACAACTGAAAACAGAAACTACAGGCACCGGGTGGCAGTTGTAAAAAGAAGCCTTGAAGGAATGGGGAGCTGTTGAGTCAGGTGCTGTGAGGAAGCAGGCTGAGCTAGCCATCACATCTGGTCGGAAGAAAACTAGCACACAGCTACGTGAGATTTACCGTAAATCCAGTTATTCTGTATTGTTCCATTTGAAGTTTGATTTCTAAGTCCCTTGGTTAAGATGAGCAAAGATATGTCCTATTACATTTACAAAATGTGTTTCTCCAGTTCCGAGGACTATTGACATACAATCTTGAAGCTATGGATGTTTTTATAAAAACAAACAAACAAACAAACAAACAAACCTATGTACGTTACATTTAAAATTTTTTTCTTGTTATTCTTTGAAGAAAGCTTCTTAGTTCATCTAAAGTGATAAAAAATGTCATAAGAGAATAACTTGACTCAATGACCTCGTGATAACTAACTCACAGTGACTTCCAATTATAGCCCCAATTTGCTCAAGCAGTATTAAAGGACTGTAAGATCGGGAGTTAAAGAAATACTCTTGTAGCTATGAGTAAAATTGTGTAAGTAAAATTAAAACGGGGGCGCCTGGGTGGCTCAATGGGTTAAAGCCTCTGCCTTCGGCTCAGGTCATAATCCCAGGGTCCTGGGATTGAGCCCTGCATTGGGCTCTTTGCTCAGAGGGGAGTCTCCTTCCTCTTCTCTCTCTGCCTGCCTCTCTGCCTACTTGTGATCTCTGTCTGTCCAATTAAAAAAAAAATTAAAGTGACTGACAATAACTTTAGAACCAAGGGCAGAATTCACCTTGAGAGTATTACTGTTTATTCTGTTGAAGAAATTTTGGGTTGCATTTCTATTATTTGGGGCATCAATAATTCTAGCAAAAGGAGTTTTTATGTATGTGTATAAATACGTGTGTCATATTTATACAATCACTAAGAATTTTTTACAGCCATGTTTTTCAGACTGACTTTCCCTTGCTGAACTGAGATTGATGTGTCTATATGTTTTTCTAAACAAGCGGCGATGTTTCCTATGGTGTGTTCTATGGAACATACATATGTGTGGATACACGTGAACAATGGCATGTGTGTGTGTAAGCTGTTACTGCTGAAGTCCCCTCATGGCTTGCTTGTGTAGATCTCATAGGAAGCACTCGTCAGGGGATTTCAGTGGATCTAGTTATTAGCTGTTTTCTCTCTAAACCTCACTTAGCAGCACTGAATATGACTAGCCACCATATTGAAGAGCACGAGATAGAACATTCTTTTCACACTGCCTTGGTTTCTTACTTTCTCCTTTCCTCGGTTTTATTTCTCATGTGAAAACTCTTGGAAAGTGCAAATTTCTAAACTTGCAAAGCCTGGATCTTACGTCTTCTTATTCCTCGACAACTATCTCTTACCAGGGAAATAGGGCCCTAGATGGCAAAGGGACAGGCCTGGCCTGAACGAAAAGCCTTGCTGGCCAAGAGGGTCTGGCAGGCACCTTGGCACAAGGGTTCCTTCTCTTGTGACTGCTGCTCACCGACTGGACTGAGCTTTTCTCAGACTCCCGTGGGTCTTTGTGTTGGTTACATACTGAGGAAGTCATTTAGTTTGTTAACCATGAATAATACCTTGCTGTGTGCAGTGATAAAGTTTTAAAAATGAGGTATGTAGAAAGTGAAGGCTTTCATCTTTGCCTTCTATTCCACAATGAGCAGTCTGGAGCCTGACTCTCCAAATCATGTTGTGTGAAGCTTTAAAATGTACAACCAAAGATCTTTTTTAAAGATTTTATTTATTTGAGGGGGTGGGCAGCATGAGCAGGGAGAGGAACAGAGGGAGGAGAAGCAGATTCCCTGCTGAGCAGGGTGCCCAATGTGGGGCTCAATCCCAGGATCCCAGGATCATGATCTGAGCTGAAGGCAAAGGCTTAACTGACTGAGCCACCCAGGCGCCCCCAAAGATCTTTTTAAAGAAATCATTCTCTACATTTAATGCTGCATTGAAAAAAAATCTTCTCATGTCAGAACATACATTGACATACCTATTCCACAGTATGAATATATGTTATTTAACTTCTGATGGATATTTCTTTCTCTTTCTTCTTCTTTCTTCCTCTTTGCTACTGCAAATGATGCTTCAGCAAGCATTCTTGTAAACACACACAGAAATGCACACATTTCTGAAGAATCCTTTTATAATTTTGTTTCATACATTTAGTCCCTTAATGCAGCTACCATTTAATTTTGTACGTAATGGGATGTAATTATATTTAAAAAGCAATAGATATCCATTTGTTCTCAATCATTTATTGTATAGTCCCAACCTATTGGTCTAAAATGTTAACTTTACCATAAACTAAATTTGCATGTACACCTACTTCTGATTCTTCCATTGATTTGTCTTTCTGCAGATCCATTTCTCTTTACCACACAGTTATGGTAATATTACAGGACATTCCAGTTATGATAATCCTATGAGATATTTTCAAATCTGGTAGGTCAAATTTTCAGAACATTTTTCTGGTTTGAAATGTTTCCATTATCCTCGTATTTTCTCCTGGCCTACCTTCAGCATTAGCTTGTCAGTTCCCATGTTAAAATTATATTGGATTTGGGGTGACTGGGTGGCTCAGTCTGTTGAGTGTCTGACTCTTGATTTTGGCTCAGGTCATGATCTCAGTGTTGTGAGATTGAACCCCATGTCAGGCCCCATGCTGAGCCTTTTCACGTGCTTATTTGCCATCCTTGTCTCCTCTTTGGTGAAGTGTCTATTCAAATGTTTTGCCCATTTTTGAATTTGTTTGAATTTGTTGCCCATTTGTTTCCTTACTATTGAGTTTTTGAGAGCTTGTTGTGTATTCTGAATACAGATCTGTTGTTGGCAGGGATAGGAGTGTGACCTGCGCAGTCACACAGACCCCATGCTCAGAAGGGCCCCCACTTCATTTGACACCCCACCAGTCACAGTTTGAAATCCTTAATAATTTTCAACAAAAGTTCTCACATTTCCAGTCTGTGCTGCACCTCAGGCATTATTATGTAGCTGGTCTCCCATGTGTTGGATTGTGTGATTTGCAAATATTTCTCCCAGCCCACAGCTTGTTTTCTCATTCTCATAGCAGTGTCTTTCCCAGAGCAGAAGTTTTAAATTTTGGTAAAGTCCAGTTCATCTATATTTTTCTTTGATAGATTGTATTTTTGGTGTCATGTCCAAGAACGCTTTGATCACAAAGATTTTTTTCTTCCATTATCTTGTAAATGTGTTACAGTTTTATGTCTTACTTTAAGATATATGACCCACTCGGCCTAAATTTTTTTTTGTAGTAGATGAGATTTAGGTTTTACATCAGAACTTTGATTGGCGATGTATTTAAATTTATAGATTAATTTAGGAAGAACTGACATCTTTACAATGTAGCAGCTTTATATCTTCACTTATGCAAGGCTTCTTTCATGTCCTGTAAAGTTTCACAGCTTTATTCATGTACAGTTTGCACATTTTAATATTTATTCCTAGATGTTTTGTAGTTTTCGTTGCTACTTGATATATGAGACTTGTCTCCCATTATGTTCTCTATTTCTTTATAGCTGATGAACAGAGTTGAAAAGAAAGCTGTTGTTTTTTGGTTGATCTTTTGTCACAGCTGGTTCCTAGAGGGTTTTGTTAATTGTTTGCTTTAGGCAGGTTGCCAAGGAGACGACTTCTTCCCCTTACTTCCCATCCCTCCCTCTGTGAACCTGAGAGGGCAGTGGGTCAGGGGTTGGTCAGATGAGCCCCTCCCCTCATTGCTTCAGGGTGTTGAGTGCTGTTGTTCTCAGTGGTGGGTTTTAGGAGCTAATGGCCTCAGACAAACAATAAGCACATTTTACCAGTTCATACTCATTCAGCTACAGGGAACAGACTAGTTAAGTGGCATTTACTTTTTTTTTTTAAAATGTGTTTTATTTTCCTCATGCAACAAGAAATCTGTGCAATAATACCATTGGGAATCCAAATTCTTTCCTTTTAGACTTTTTTCAGAACAAACTTCAAGTTTGGAATTATTTTAGATTCACAAGGAAATTGCAAAGAAAGCACAAAGAGTTCTCATATACTCCTCACCCAGTTTGTCCTAATGTAAGTATCTCCTGTAATTACAGCATACTTGTTTAAGAGTAAGAAGTTAATGTGGGTTCATTACAATTAACTGAACTACAGACTTTACGGAAATTTCATCAGTTTTCCCACTACATGTGCTTGTCCTGTTCTGGAATCCAAGCTAGGGTACCACACTGCATTCACTTCCTCGTGTCTCCTTAGGCTCCTCCTTAGCTGTGACAGTTTCTCAGTCTTTGCTTGTTTTTCATGCCTCAACCCCTTTAAAGAGTGTCTGGTATCTTCTTAGAATGTTCCTCAGTTTGATTTTATCTGATGTTTCTTCATACTTAGTCTGGGGTTCTGGGTTTTGGGGGAAATACACCACAGGGCTGGAGTGCCCTACTCAGTGCACTCAGGGTATACGTGATACCAACATGACTTATCACTGGTGAGGGTCAACTGATAATGTTGGGCTTGATCACAGAGGTAGTTTCTGCCAGATCTTCCAGTCTTTTTATTATGGAGAATTCAAACCGTACATAACAGTAGAAAGAATATGCATCTATATCTAGCTTCAACAATTACCTCTTTATGGCTGATCTGATTTCATCTATTCCTCTATCCACTTTCCCCTCAGCCCCCCACTGGGCTATTTTGAAGCAAGTTCTGGACATCACATTTAATCTATACATATTTCAGTATGGATCTTTAAAAGATAAGGACTCTTAGAAAAATAACCACAAGCTCATTAACATTCATAAAAAATGTAACTGTAATTTCAAAGCTGTTTCTGTTTTCTCATTCTGCCCTCGTCGGCAAGTGGTTCTTTATCCTTGTTGTTTAACCATTGCAAGAGAGGCTCTCTGGCTTCGGTTCTAAGTTCAGGACAAGTTGCCAGGAGGCAGGCAAAGTAACAAGAGATCAGAAGATTTCCCCGATCCCTCTTCCCCTCATCCACACCAGTAGACACCCAAATACATTTCATTGGACAGAACTATGTCCTGTGGCTCCCATAAGTTACAAGGGAGGTTGGAAGAGCTAGAATTAATTAAAGAGGATGATATGGAACAATGAGGTCAGGAATATATGTTAAGTGAGTCAAACTGTAGTCTTGTTTACACTAATCTGGGGAAGAGAAAGGTTTTGCTTGGCACCCCTGTCCATTCTGTGAAACTAGTCATTCAGACCAGACAAAGACGGGGTGGGATTGGCAGCAAGAATAGCTGAGCTGCTGAGCCATGGCAGTGCTTATATTTGTCCTGCCATTGGCTTAATGCAGGCTTGGGCTGGGACATGGCTAAGCCTAGTCCTGAAGGCTGAAGCCCCAGCTGTGGGTGCCGGAGCCATGTTGGGCCAGGGCTACGTGGGGCTGGAACCAGCAGCCATTTTTTCATTTGACTTCTGACAACTTGAGGACACAGTCACTAAAGAATGCTATTTATAAGACATAAAGTTGGGGCACTCCTAGATCACTGAATAGAGAACTACCAAACCAGAGATTCTGTGAGAAAAGTTTAATTTGTATTATTTTAGCAAGAATTTTGCAAAATTAAAAGCAAATGGAAGCTACCAATTTTTGGCATTTAGGAAGTACCACTATTTTATGTACTTCTAGGAAAGAAAATATGCTATGAGATGTCCTTTATTCTAAGGCACATCTTGACTTCAGAAATGTTAAAATGTGGGGGAATGTATCTTAGGGTTGATGAAATGCATTTTAATTATATTACACAAGTAAGTTTTGAATACTATGAAAAAATATTTAAAATTTTTTAAAATTGGGTTATCTCCAGATCAATGGGATTTCATGTATGCATACACCTGTATAACCACCCTATAGGTTAAGATATAAACCACTTTCACCATTTCAGAAGGTTTCCTGTGTCTCTTCCCAGTCAATCCCAACCACAGATGTGGCCACTTTCTAATATATATTCACATAAATTCACATACAAGTTTTGTTTGTTCTAGGACTTATATAAACATAATCTTCACTTTGTACTCTTTTGGGTCTGGCTTTTTTTTTTTTTTTTAGATTTTATTTATTTATTTAACAGACAGAAATCACAAGTAGGCAGAGAGGCAGGCAGAGGGGTGGGGGGAAGCAGGCTCCCCGCACCGAGCAGGGAGCCCGACATGGAGCTTGATCCCAGGACCCTGAGATCATGACCTGAGCTGAAGGCAGAGGCTTAACCCACTGAGCCATCCAGGCGCCCTGGGTCTGGCTTCTTAATTCAGCATATTGTTTTTTTGAGATTTATCCATCTATGTAAAAATGTAAGTTGGTTTATCCATTCTCCTGTTGATACACATTTGGGTCATTTCTACTAGGTTGTTTTTGGTTTTTGAGGTTGGTTTCTTTTTGTTTTGTTTGTTTGTTTTTCTATTGTTGATAGAGCTTCTGTGACACACATGTAGAAGTCTTTGGATGGACTGGTATTTTCATTTCTATTGGGTAAACACCTAGAGTGGAATTGCTAAGTCTAGGGTGGTATACGTTTAACTTAATAATAAAATGCCAAGCAGCTTTTCAAAGTGGTTTTCCTATGTTATACTCCCACCTGCAAGGTATGAGAGCTCCAATTTCTCCACATCCTCACCAACACTAGAAATGTCAGTCTTTTTGATTGTAGCCACCTTGTAGGTATAAAGACATTTTTCACTGTGGTGTTCATTTGCATTTCCGTGATGACTAATGATGTTGAGTATATTTTCATGTGTTTATTGTCCTCTTGGGTATCTTCTCTTGGGCCATTCTCATTTGATCTTTGTCTATTTTTTTAAAATTGAGTTATTTATCTTTTTCTTATTGAATGAATGTAGAACTTCTTCATGTATTCCATATACTGAGTTTGGTTCAGATATACGTCTTTTAAGGAATAATCACTTAGATGAAAGAAAATTGTTAGGATTGAAGCACATTGTGAAATTGAAGTCAAACTAACATTTACTGAGTGACAACCAGACACCAGACTCTTCACTTCCAGTATTTCCCCGAATTCTCACTATGCAGAGAAAGAATTATTTTCTTGACTTGTTCTATGATCCTGGAGCCCAGAGAGTTTCAGTAATTTGCTCAATGCAGCCCAGCTAGAAAAGGTGGAGCTAGGATTCAAAGAGGTCTATGCAAATTCTACCCCGTAAAAGCAGAACACGTACATTGAGTTGCCTCCATTTTCCCTTTGATCTTGAATTATGTAGGAGGACATTCAGTTTTTTTAGTACTTAGACCTCTAGAATCTTTTTCTGCCCCTGATTTGGGACAAGTATTCTTCATAGAATCTGATTATGGACAATGGTGGACTTAAGAAAATGGCAGTCGTCCAGGTTAAGGAGAGACAAGGAAAAAGCAGGAAGAGGATCCTGAAGCAGGTTGAAAGACAGTCTGTATTGTGGCAGAGAGTGACAGTGGGAGATCAAGCCAAAGTTAGGTCAGAAGTTCAAAGTCAGCAGGTCTCCAAAAGCTGGAGGTCAAGATGGAGAAGGGCTGCAAAGTCAGGGAGAAGAAACAGATGAACGTGAAACCTCACACTAGTCTGTGTGCATGTGCTTTGACCAAAAAACAACAAAAAACATAGGTGACAAATTCAATAGATAAAATTGACCAACATCGAGAAAAATGGCATCCTGAATTTTTATCTCAGGACTGGTCCCTTGCTTGTCTGTGTTCCAGGAATGAGAAAAAATGACTTACTTCAAATCCAAGTTTGTTTTTCTTTTCAGTTAAATGTTCATACTAAATGGTCCTTTTATACATCAAGAAAATGATCCCTTCCTTCCCTGATCTTCCGTTGAAAACAATGGGACAACCAAATCTTCCTACTGGTTGCTCTGATAATACAATCTCTTAAATACGTGGGATCCAGATTTAAAGCTTCTTTAAAGATCAGCTAGTGAAAGACAATACAATTCACCAAGGATTCCCCTTTGGAAAATAATCTTTAAAAGCTCAGCTATAATCAGGTAAATATATTGATCATGGGAGAGTTGTTAGATTTGAACAAAATGATTTTTGAAAGGGGAGAACAGTTGAGAGGGGCTAAGAGATGGCTGCATGAGGACTGCCAGTGGCCAAGAATTCACAAGGACCTGTTTCAAGTCCATCCACAGTTGAAGTGGAGATGGTATAAAAGGAAAAGGGGTTGGGCTGGGACCCTTTTACAGATACTCAGCGAGATGTTTTACTAGAGGGCCCCTGTGGAGGAAGAGTGACCTAAAAGTTTGCCTGGGTAAAGGGGAACCTGTTGACTGTTCTATGACCTGCCCAGGGGAATTCATGACCTTTGCTGTAGAAGCCATGGAAGCCATTGAAACCTCAGAAAGGAAGAGGAAGGCAAGGAAGCAATATGTTGAAGAAGTGGATCTGGAGTGGAGTGCAGAGCGGGATGAAGAGTGGAAACGGGATCAGAGGCTAATGAGATTTCTGATTGAGTGTCTGCACAGGGCTAGGGAGATGAGATGACTCAGAAACAGTCTGAAAGAGCGGGGAGCTCACTATGGGGAATTGCAGACAGGCTGGATGGGGTCTTTTAGATCCAACGTGCTGCCCAGTAAAATGTGTCTGAGTTCAGCAGGCATGTTTCAAAACGGCTCCTTCTACTGATAAATCCAGGGGTGCTCTGGGCTCTCTAGCACTCTTTTAAGAAGACAACATTCTCTAAACTGTGGGATTTATTTCATTCTGAGTCTCTGTGCTAACTTTGTCACAGGCCATCTAGAACTTGGGCAATAAATCCCTTACAAGGCCAGCAACCCCTTTCTGTTGGAGGACATGGAGTGGAAACAGTTCCTTCTTCACTCATCCTTTTGCCACCCTGTTCCTCTAATTTCCAGATGAACCCACTGACTAAGGACTGTGAAATTTCTTAGACTGGGCACCTGAGAGATTCAGTGGGTTAAGTGTCTTACTCTTGATTTTGATTCAAGTCATGATCTCAGGGTCACGGGATCAAGCCCCACATCAGGCTCCCACACTCCATGGAGTCTGTTTGAGATTTTCTCTCCCTCTCCCTCTGCCCCTCCTGCTTGTGCAGGCATGCTCTCTCTCTGTCTCAAATAAATTAAAAAAAAAAATCTTAAGAAGAAGAAGAAGAAAAAGAAGAAGAAGAAGGAGAAGGAGAAGAAGAAGAGTTAGAAAAGAGAATTATAATGTAGGAGAGTAAAAAGCTAGTAAGTTTATGTGGAGGAGTTTTGAATGTCCTTCCTGCTTTGGAGGTAATTTGTTCTGAAACCCCTAAAGAATGACTGAGTATTATATAATACTCCCAGTAGAGTTATGTATGTCATTCGCACTGGAAAACTTTCCTAAAATCATAAAAACACTGAGTTCCAAATACACCTGGACCTAAGGGTTTTGGGTTTGGAGTTGTAGACTTATATTCCTACCATCCCCAGGAAGGTCTGGAGTAGGATCTCAGAATCACACACTTCAATGTGTCTGCAGTGAAATAATCCCTGCACACAAGCAGACTAAGTGAGAAAAATAAATATCTCCACATCAGTTTAAGACAAGTCTTGTTGCCAAGGTGCAAATCTGTCTTTTTTGTTAACAAACAAAATTCCACTGAGTAGATGTGAAGATCTAGTTGGCTTTATTAAGGAATTCATGAATTGGGGAGCATCCCCTCTAATAAGAGAAGGAAGGGAAGCCGTGCAAAATGGAAGGATTGTATACGAAGGAGGCCGAGGAAAGATGTTATTGCCAAAAGAAAAGGATTGTTTCAGGCAAGGTCACCCTCCCTTAGGGGGGAGGGCAGAGCCTTAACATGCAGATTACCTCATCTTCCTTTGGAGGATGGAGAGGGCCCTGGGTGGCAGATTACCTCACTGGTGCTGACCAGAACATTCCTGACTGATTGGTTAAGACTGCATTTCTCAGGGAGGTTGAAATTGCAATTAGGTTAGGTATTAAGTCTTGGTTTGGTGACTTGGCCTAGCATAAGTGACTCCATTTTGGGCCTGTGATTTTCTTTTTAACTCCCTCTCTCTCTCTCTCTCTCTCAAAGTTTCTGTCTTTTCAAAGCATGTGGATTTCACAATTTCAGATAAGGGATGGTGGACATAGACCATACATGGCAGAGTGGAACTAATGCCATCATAAAAGGGACTATAGACACACAGGGGGCGGTTGGCTCATGTCTGAATCCCTTAGATGAATTTGATTTCAGAAAGGAAGTAACAAGGGAATAGAGCTGGTGGGTAGTGACTACTTGTATAAGAAATTTCTTAAAAGTGTATCAGTTAGTATATTTTTATTAAAAGTAAATTCCAATTTAAAGAAACTGGGAAGTAATAAATGTGTCTAATATACTTGGAAAGTCAGAGAGAGGACTAGTATAAGTTAGCAAAGCTTGATCCAGAAACTCAGTGATATTGTCAAGGACTCCGATTCTTTGATCTCTCTGCTTTCCCCTGCCGGTTGTTTGCTATAAGACTGGCTCTTCTCATGGTTCCAAGATGGCTGCCAGAAGCTTGCAGATCTCCACGTGTCCCCACTCAAGTCCAGAGGAGAGAGAAAGCATCTGTCTCTTGGACAAGCATAAGTCACATGCTCATATCTGTGGCCAGGGATCGGGAATGCAGTGATTGGCTTAGCGCAGGTTATCAGTATTCAAACTAGCTATACAAATCCTTGAGGGCAAATGACTTTCAAAATGGCACACAGGCTTAGATAGTTTTAAGGCAATCGCTTTCTATATATTCACTTTTCATTCCTGCCTAAATTGATGTAACTGAGAACCTGTCTTCGGTGAGGCCTCCCTTTTCATTCCCCTTTTCATCATTCTTCATCACCCTTGTCTTGCTCTACCAAACAGGGGCATGTCTCAGCCATCCCAACTGTTACTATGGTGTGCTGACCCAGGGCATAAATGTCTCTGGGGCACACTCTAAGAGGACAGTTGTATATATTGCTATTGAACAAACTCCTTTGATTGAGGCTTTATGGCTTTTCCTCTCTTATCTGTGAATTTGTTTGGGATGGAGCATGACTTAGAAAGTATTAGACCACATTGGTGTGTTCTGAACCCAGATTGAATAGATGGAGTGGTAGGACAGTTTCCATGGGAAGCCCCAGCTGTGCTGAGAGAAATCTTCCTTCCAGAGAGAGAAATTCATGAGCACAAAGCAAAGGAAAATAGGTAAGAGGGAAAGTGGTGGTGGCTGATTTCCTGGTTCATCAGACATCCTGGGTTCAGAGGTGAGATGGTTGCCATGCATAACAATTGTGTTTGGATTGAAAAGCGAAGAGAAGCTTCCTCTGACAGAAAGTAAGTCTGTTTGGCTGTAGGTTTGACAGTGAGGTCTGCATTTGCCAACATGATTAAATGACAGACATTTTCGGTAATTCCAGTGAGTGGGATCTGCTCCAAGCCATATGACAAACATGTTATTTTATAAAACTATGCTGGTAACGGTTTATTGAAATTAGCAGCATACTTTTATTTTCCACGCCCTCTCTGGGTATATCAGATTAAATCAAGTGTCTCTTAGTAAAAGAATAGCAAGTATAGTTAAGAGTCATTTACTGTCTGGTAAAGCCTTTTGATATAATTCCTTCAAATTGAAAGAGTGAAGGTCTCTCACTGGGAAGCAAATCCATTTGCAAGACATGTGAATTCCAAACCTTTGTTTCCAACAAAATTAAAGAAAAACCCTAACTGACTTCCAGCTGATCCTTAAGAATAGTGTTTCATAGACCACTGTGAGCTTTTCAGCACATAAGTTTGTCTGCATTATATTAAGGTACTAATTTCTATGGTAAAATTACTTTTCTGCTTCTATTTATTTATATGAATGAGGTCTCAGCACTTACATTTATAAAAAGAAAAATAACAATGGAACTTGTCTTATTTTTGAAAATTTCTCAAAATGAGTAATATTTATCCATGGATTTTTGAACTAATTAAAATATAAAAGTTAGCCCAATTTATCTCATTAAAAATGCCTTTCTGATACAATTTTACTATTCATGTTTGGGCAGTATTTATCAAAATCTGTCATATATTTAGATTTCTGATAAAATCTATACTGGCAATAATTATAACAGTAACTTCATGAGGGAAAATCTACCATCTAGAACCTTGTGGTCAGAAGAAATAAATCAATTGCAAATGATGGACATTTGTTATTGCACAGAGAAATAATAGCTTGCTTAATAAAAGCAAAAGGAACATTACAGTATGATCAAATTATGAGGAAGAAATAGAATAGAAATCCAACTTCTAAGTAATAAAAAGAGAACAGTGGGAAATTTGACCTATTATAGAAGAGCTTTACAGATATGTTTTAGATGTTGGGAACCAATTGGTATAGAATTCAGGGTTAATTGTATACACATAAAAAGAATGAATTACCAGTTTTATTTTAGAATGTCAAAAGTTCCATACACAGGATTACTTCTTTTGCATCTAAAACTGAAAATGAAATATTTTGGGCATCAACATAAAATATAGGTCATGTAGGTTTTCAAAATTCTTTTAGGTGTACATCAACAGCAACATAAAATAGAACAAGGTGGCTTGGGCCATGTGCCCCATCCATCCCCAGAGGTGTTGGGAAAATCACCTTCCCTGGAACTGTCTAGATACCCAAACCAAAATCAGAAAAATTTTGAGAAGGGGCAAAGGAGACTGGCTGATGCAGATGCAGGTAGTCAACAAGTATAAGGGGAGAAACCATGCAAAAGGTCAATAAAGTCAAGATAATTTTTTCCTCCTCCTCCTCCTCCTCCTCCTCCTCCTCCTCCTCCTCCCCCTCCTCCTCCTCC